>NW_010313016.1:0-25000 GCF_000700745.2 Antrostomus carolinensis
GAGTCCTTCTCTTCAGAGCTGGCCTCAAGCCGCTCATCGCCCAGTCTGAATTTGTTTGGGATTGCCCCAACCCAGGGGCAGCTGGCCTTGTTGAACTTCATGAGGTTGGCACGGGCCCACCTCTCAAGCCTGTCAAGGTCCCTCTGGATGGCATCCTGTCCCTCCAGCACATCAACCGCACCACACAGCTTGGTGTCGTCGGCAAACTTGCTGAGGGTGCACTCAATCCCACTGTCCATGTCACTGATAAAGATGTTGAACAGCACCGGCCCTGGTACCGACCCCTGAGGGACTCCACTCGTCACTGGCCTCCACTCGGACATTGAGCTGTTGGCCACAACCCTTTGAGTGCAACCATCCAGCCAATTCCTTATCCACTGAGTGATCCATCCATAATTTCAGTCCAAATAAGTGAAAACTTGATGTGTGGGGGTGTAAAGGGCAGGTTGCCTTGTCTGCCTTTCTTTTTTTTTTTAGTGGAGTGTCTCTTGTGATGAATTGAAACAGAGATGAACAGCAGATTAGTTTACCTGTTTCAGTTGAGGAACTTTTATAGAGTTACTTCCGTAATACGTGGTTCTGCCAACGCTCTGCTCAATCAAGTACTGAGTATTTGTCCTGGTTTTCAGCTGGAGCAGAGCTGGGTCTCTTTTTAGTAGCTGGAATAGTGCTGTGTGTTGCTTTCAGCCTGGAATTTGTTATGAGAGAGGCACGGATAACACACCAGTGTTTGCATTTTTGTCGCTTGTGGACTAACATGTTTGTTAGTCTACAAGCACAGGATCCGAGGGGGCAAGGAATATTTAAATTAATGAGCCAAACTGGCGTTTGGATATGCCAATGGGATATTCCATCTCATATCACGTCATGTCCAGTATATTAGTGAGGGGCTCTTCCTCTTTTAGCTCTCTCTGGCTTTCGCTCGGGCTCTCACTCTTCTGGGGTTGTGGTTTCGGTTCGGGATTGTCGCTCCTCTGGGATCGTTGTCTGGGAATGGGCCGGGCTTGGTTGGCAGGTGATGAGCAGTTGCACTGTACATCACTCATTTGCATATTTTGTTACTGTTATTATTATCACTACTATTGTAGTATTAGTATTATTTTAAGTTTTGTTTCTATTATTAAATTATTCTTATCTCAACCTACGATTCTCCTTACCCTTGCCCCCAGCCCTCCTCCCTGTCCCCTGGGGGTGGGGGGGAAGTGGGTGAATGGCTGTGTTGGCTGCTAGCCAAGGGCTAGCCCAGTGAAACTCTCGCAGTATTTTTGTAGTTGGGTTGAAAGCCGGGCAAAACTGTGATTTGTGTTTCTGTTTCGATAATATTGTTAAGATTTCTTTAAATTCTTGTTACTGAAGCCTGTTAGACAATCGGTATAGACTAGTGGTACTAGCTAGGAGTGTCCATTTTCATATCAAGGATGGATCAGAGAAATAGAAATCTTAATTTAGGGTCTGACCCCCTTTTCTTCCCTGAAAAAAAATCTATTTTTTGTGTTTAAAAACAAGCTGGGATAAATGCACCAGGAATCCTTCATATGATGATAAAAACAGTAAGCCTTTGCTGTTGTTCAAAAGCCATTGGCTCTTACTATGTATTTGACATAGAATACTGCTGTACTATATGGAAATAAAGCTTAATTCCCTGTTCTGCAACAGCTGTAGCTGTTGGGACAGAATCCTGAAGAATTATTACTGTTTACACAAATTTGAGGTGTCTGGCAGCAGCGCTTTGAGAAAAGGTAGAAAATAAATTATTTTCTATCATACCCAAGAAGGAATTTTAGCTGCTACATCTCGGTGACATATGTGTCTGCACCTAACAAATACTAGAGGATCAAAATCAGTCCAGTGAATTTTCCTCGCAACTGTGTGATAATGTCTTACTATCACAGTTTCTTTCGTGAAGAAACTTTTTTAACAGGGCACAGATGTGAAAAAAAATCTCCTGAAGCTTGTTTGAAGGCAAAGATAAGCTAAAATCCTGTGAATCCATGCAGCAGAATTATACCTTGAAACAGGTTTTGATTTGAGTCTGCACTAGCTGCAGTTTGCAATAAAGCCTGAAATTTATTTTTTCTAAGTTTAGACAGAAGATGTTAATTGCCTTTATTGTACTGAAGAGGGGTTAAATTGAAGTCAGACAGACAAAGCTGTAATAAGATCATATAGATGAATACTGGTACGTTTTAACTTCAATATTAAAACCACTTATCCCTGCCACCCTTTAGCTTCTGGTTTGTAGCATCTCAGTGATAGCTGTGTTGGCACAACTGGTGCAGCACTGGTTTACTGAGCACCTAGGAAGGAACAGTGTAGAAACCAGCTTTGGCACTAGGGAAAAACTTACTGCATTACCTTGTCAGTAAACCATTTTATTTGCGTGTACACATCTTGCTGTATGGGTTTTTGTTGGTAAATCTGTATGAACTCTGCTGATACAACTTACTGTCTTGACAGCACCACAGGAAGAATTGTATGCGTTTTCATAGTAGGATTGGAAAATTACTAGAATTTGTGATGTTACTAATCTGTTACTTGGGTTGTAGTAACAGATATAAACAGAATTTACTTCTAAGCTTGAAAACCAGTTGCAGATGTCTAAAAGTTAATTATTCTCACCCTCGTGGCTCATAGTTTAGTAATAAACTTTATTTTATGGATTAGGAGGCGAAAAAGCAGGATAATGGAAAACATCATAATAAATGAGAATGTCTTTAGAAATCCTTCTCTGTCTGACTTGAAAATAGTTGCTTCTGTTAACAGGAGGTGATGGCAAGCCTCCTTTCTGGTTTTCTGACGTCACTGGTGATAAATGGCTGTAGCAAATACAGAGTAATTCCACTGGGAATATCTATCTGCAGCTGTTTTGTTATAATATATATGTCTGATCAATCTTAAATGTCTCTCTAGAAACAGGTAAAGATGGATTTATGTAGCTTGTGTGCCAAGAACATGCAACTGGACTCAGTAAGTTTAGTAACCGACGTGTTGTGTGTGTTTGTGTCAGAGGCAGAGCTCCACCTACTGGAAACACCTTCTGGTGTGTGCAGCGCGCTTTGAGTCAGGTGTGCGGTACCGATTTCTTAGGTCGAGTCTCAGGGATTTGGAATGAGGGCGTTTGCAAAGAAATAGATTTCCTTTAACTCTAAAAAGTCTGAGCACTGGAATTATTTTCTCTGATTTTCATCTTGGCTTTCTTTGTGTATAGGAACATCATCTCCAACGGGCTATCTCAGCGCAACAAGTATATGGAGAGAAGAGGGATAACATGGTTATACCGGTTCCGGAAGCAGAAAGTAATATTGCGTACTATGAATCTATATATCCTGGAGAATTTAAAATGCCAAAGCAGCTGATTCACATACAGCGTAAGTAAAGTAACTCATCCACTGAAGTTGGCACTAAGAATTTTATTTTGCTAGTGGTTCAAGAGGTTACTCTTAAATGTCTGCTGAGCTTGCATCAAGACTGACTTCTCAGAATTTTTTCCAACATGTAAAGGAATACATACTTTTTACTGAAGAGGTATATTTAGTCCTTGATCAAGAAGGAGATAAATAATCCTTCTTCAGTCTGCGTCTATATGTTAATACTTTAAATTTTAGCAATCTCGAAGGCCTGTTTCTGCCCTCTATAATACTCTGTAGTTACAGCTTGCAGGGAAATTTAGGTTAATTAGCAAGGGCAGACACAAATCTACTTGAAGAGGAAAACATATAATATAGCTAAGAAACAGAGTACCTGTCCCCTAAAGCTTAACCAGGATAAAATGACAGTAGAGTGGATTGGAAAGCCAAGCAGAATTGGCAGTAGTAGCAGCATTTGCCTGTGCCTGCGTGAACGTATTCTACATCTAAAAGTAGGCGTTTTTTTGATATCACTGATGACTTGCAAAAATGTTTTGGGAATTTGTTTTTGTTAAGTCGATAGCAGCTATTCTGTATGGATGTGACCCTTGATGTGAGCATCACATCACTTCAGATAACTTTTGAAAACATGATAGAAAATATAATCTGTTGCAGAATTCTGTTGCATGAATTCTGAATTAGTAGAATTTAAAAAGTAGTATCTATAGTATGTAAACAGATCTCATGCCTAATTAACTTCAGTTAAATGTTAGACTTTTATATCAGTCCAAGCTTCAGTAATGGCTTAAAGTATTGGAATCATGGAATAGTTTGAGTTGGAAGGGACCTTTAAAAAAAGGTCATCTAGTCCAAGCCCTCCTGTAATGAGCAGGGACATCTCCCACTAGATGAGATGGAAGATCAGGTAGATGGGAGAATGTTGTTCTGCTCCTAAGCAAATGAAGAGATTAATACTAGCAGTCTTCCATGCTGATACTAAGGTTACACTTCTTCATTTTTCTTTTTCTTCTCTAGTGGTCTAACAGCTGAAATGGTGATTTTCAGCTGCATTATATTTATTAAAAGTAACTGATGTTTTTTTCATGATATGTTTCCAGATGTGCACTTGGGAAGAAATTCATATCTCTTGCAAACTAGAACAACTTGAAGGAGACATGATAACTAGGGAGATCTGGTTTTGAATGTGAAATGCTGCATTTTCATAGGATATTATGGAAAACGGAACAGTTGTTTGTATTCTGCAAAACATTACTTGTATTTGAAGATGCCTTACTGTATAGGGTAGACCATGCTGGGCCAGTTTAGTCTGGCTCGTCTACATCACAAAAATCATCGATGAGACTGTGAGGAAGGTCATTATAATACAGCCTGCACATACTTCTGTAGAAGTATCTTTGAAGTGTGTTTGATCTGAAGTCTGAACTATTGGTGATATGATTTTTAATGGCTTAATTTTTATCAAGAAAAAAATAGATATAATTTATAAGTAGGGTTACTTCAACATTCAAACAAATAATTTTGTTTTTGTCTTAAGAAAAATTTGATGTGTACCCCAGATGCTGCTATTAGAGCACAACACCTCTGTTGTAACACTAACTTTAACTTTCGCTGTATCCTTTAGCTTTTAGTTTGGATGCTGAGCAGCCGGATTATGACTTGGATTCGGAAGATGAGATCTTCGTGAATAAGTTGAAGAAAAGAATGGACATTTCTCCTTTGCAATTTGAAGAGATGATAGACAGACTAGAAAAGGGCAGCGGTCAGCAGGTACAATGGTACTTAGAATAAAGCATTTGAAATACGCACTCTGTACATTGCTATATGAAAGTGACATGCTGGGTTTTACATTTAGCCAGTCAGCCTGCAAGAGGCCAAGCTGTTGCTGAAGGAAGATGATGAATTGATCAGAGAAGTGTATGAGTACTGGATTAAAAAGAGGAAAAACTGTCGAGGTCCCTCTCTTATCCCAGCAGTGAAACAAGAGAAGCGAGATGGTTCCAGCACAAATGACCCTTATGTTGCTTTTAGAAGACGAACAGAAAAGATGCAGACACGAAAAGTAAGTAGATCACTACCTCCATCTGCTTGCTTTCTTTTTTCTCCCCCTCTCAAAACTAGCTTGTATAAAGAAACAATTCTACTATGTAGTACAAAACAATAAAAGTTGGAGTGTTCTTTTGTTTTAATTTGCAAGGGTAAAAACATGAAAAAAAAAAACTTCTTTAGGGCAACTAATGAATGACAGTTTAAATTCATTATTTTTTTGCTAAACCTCCTCATGGTTTTGGTAAGCTGTAGCTCGTGGATAATGTGCACTTGATTCTCTTTGGTTTAGCATATGATTATTTTATTTTTATATATATATATATATACACACACATAAATATTTAGAACTTTAATTCAAATTTAATTTAAATGATGTTAGGAAACATATACACTGTGTATCTACAGAATCGAAAAAATGATGAAGCATCTTATGAGAAGATGCTTAAGCTGCGTCGAGATCTCAGTCGTGCAGTAACCATCCTGGAGATGATAAAGAGGAGGGAAAAAAGCAAGAGAGAGTTGCTGCATTTAACACTGGAAATTATGGAAAAGAGGTAATGTTTATTGAAAAATTGCTGCACAAAGTTTTAGAGACTACTTTCTATTCCGATTCTCATGAACACTTAAAACAGTGAGAGATTTTTAAAATAAGTATTTAGACTCACATTTACAGAATAGCTTATTTTCACATATGGCTTCAGAGAGCAAAATAAAACATTAGGAAGTTGCTTATTATGGGAAAGTGACCCATCACACTAATATACATTGGTTTATTACCTATGTACGTGTATTAAAATATCTATATATTATACAGGGGGAGAGATCATAGTTTCAGGTACATTTATTTGGAAATTTGTGTTAATCTTGAGTGGTGTAGATTAAGGACATCCCAGCTAGTGTTTAGGCCATTTCCAATCATTACCATTCTTCTTTTTCTTCTTTATCACTGTTCTTTTTTAGCAAAGCTTGATCTAATATCCTCTTGAGGAAAACAGATAAGCATTTCATACAATATAAAATGTTGTTCTGTGAGTCATTTCCAACTAGTGCTTCTTTTGACATCCTATTTGTCAGCTGTGCTGAAGACCAAATGCTCTGGTCTGTCAACTCTCACTTTCCCAATCAACTCAAAATCATACCTGCCACATGGAGTTGTTCTTTAGGTTGATGCTTAGAACCTGAATAGACTTCTTTAGCTTAAGCATTTCTGAAAACAAATGTTTTGAGTCAGTTGCTTTAAAACTCTATAAGTTTTTAGTCTGACTTCTTAGGGAGACAAGTTGAATGTCTCTACCAGAGCACTTTTTTCAAGCACTGACCACTTTCAGTAGAAGTAGAGAGGGGAGAAATCTCAAAAGATTTTTCCAGCAGCTTTTTCAAGAAAATAAGTTGTTGAATAGAGGAAAGAATGTAATAGGCTTCTCAGAAAGGAAAACTGCACTTCATCACTTTCCATAGGACTTGAAATGTAATGTTTCATGGATCTGTTTGTTGTGAAAATATTCCATAACACACATGAGGGAGGATTTGTGAATAAGGCACTCTGCTGCCTCATGGTTTAAAACCTTTTGTGTGATCAGTAGATGTTTTTAAATGGTACCTGCTCCCAAGTGAGAGGAGAGGGAAACCCTCTTCTGTTCTTTCCTTCTAGTTTCTGCTTCTTTCCTTGACAGTGTTATCTTTTGGACATGTTTTATGGGCTTTACAGGGTAGTTATCCTTTTTATTTGGTTGGTTTATTAGTCATTGCAATTAAGTTTACATGTTATTAGTCCCTTTTCTGGAATAATACTTTCTGTATTACTTGCTGTCATCCTGGATGTCCCTTTACCCCAAGTTGTGTTTCTCTGTGCTGTGCAGTTTTTTTAGCAGTCGTACATTGTAAACGTTCCAACAAATTTTTTTTAAAAAAAAAATCTAATTTCAGGTATAATTTGGGTGACTACAGTGGAGAGATCATGTCTGAGGTCATGGCACAGCGGCAGCCAATTAAACCTACTTATGCTATTCCCATCATTCCTGTGACTAACAGCAGTGCTTTTAAACACCAAGAAGCTATGGAACTGAAGGAATTTAAAGTTAAAGTGAGTAGTATCAGTAACCAAGTTTCTAGTTCATACTGTTACACAAGCATGCTGTATGCAGGATAAAACATTTTAGGATGGGGGGAGAGAGGAAGCTTTTTGAAGCTGGAATTAAACTAGTGAAGCTGTAATTGGAATAAAACGCTTTGTTCTGTTCAAGTTAGGAGGATAACATACAGACTATTAGCATTCCTCAAGGCAGAAATAAAAGTATAGACCAACTACAGAGGGAAAAAAAAAGGACACATGAAATTGTATTCTTGTTCTGGGGGATATGAACATTTTTCTCCAATACTGTCCCTACAGTTAGGATATCCTGAATGAAACTGTATTTACTACCTAGATACTGCACAAAGATAAGACTAATGAGGTAAAACCCGTAGCTTGTTCTAAATTATGTAGTTATTTTAATCTGGAGGGTTGTTTTTTCATAGAATCATAGAATGGTGTGGGTTGGAAGGGACCTTAAAGATCATCTAGTTCCAACCCCCCTGCCACTAGACCAGGTTGCTCAAAGCTTCATCGAGCCTGGCCTTGAGCACTTCCAGGGAGCAGGCATCCATAACTGTTGGTTTTGGAGGTTTTTTTCTTTGTTTGGGGTTTTTTGTGTGGGTTTTGTTTGTTTGTTGTTTTTTTGTTGTGGGTTTTTAAAAAAAAAAAAAAAAAAAAAAATCCGCTGATATCCCAGCGTGCTGGATATCTTTGTCTGATTTTTATTTAAGTAAAGTATCAAATAATCTTATTTAATTTAGAGTGCTGACCAGCACTTTTTTCCCTGAAGGCTTTAATTTTGTGTCATACAAAGCATAGCTACAGTGCCAACAACTGAGCATATTAAATAGGTCAGGTAACATAGGAGAAATGCTGAGGTATAATTTCAATTTTAAACAAAGGTGACTTATAACTGAAGAATGTTCAAAGGCTCTTCTGAATCTGACAAAGTGGCTTGAATTGCTGAATGCTTCCATTGATAGCAGAGCATTGTAATTAAAATGCGCTTACCTCTTAGTGAGTTAGGTCAATGCAGCGTCTCACAGCTTAAAATAAATCCGTTTCTTGGATACTTGGGAAATGCACTTAAACTTTACTTCGCATAATATGGGGAAATGTGTTTAATTTTTAGAGGATTTTCTGAGGTTCTGGGTATCTTTGTGAAGTCTAGCTTCTATTTTTGCCTTTAAAGCATAGTTTGGTGCTTAGACATTTATGCAGTGTTGGGGAATTACTATTAACTTAAAATGTTAGAAAATAAAAAAGGTGCCTTTTGAAGACCATTGTTTATATTTTGGTCTGCTTCTCCAAAGTAGTACTGTTATCTTAACTGCTAGTGTTTTATCTAGCACAGATTGAGCAAATAGTGCTTGATTCCACCTTGTCTGTCAAACATTTCAGTTACTGGAAACGAAGTAGAGATAGCAAAACATGCAGTTGTTTCATTAATATCAAGATGATGGAGACATGAGTTCACTTTTTAGCTTGCTTACATAGGAGTTTTCCAAAACACCTGTTTTCATCTAATTCGCTTGTGTGTGTAATTTTATGCTGCCTTTTTTTTCCTGCAGCAAGATAAACCTGATGTTATTAGACCCAAAAGAAAGTATGAGAAGAAGCCAAAAGTCTTACCTTCGTCTGCTGCTGCTACTCCTCAACAGACAAGCCCTGCTGCACTGCCAGTCTTTAATGCTAAAGATTTGAATCAGTATGATTTTCCAAGCTCAGATGAAGAACCTCTCTCCCAGGTAGGACCTCTATAGTTCTTTGCTGCTCTTGGGGAAAGAATATAAGTAAAACTCAGGAATTTACTAATATGTCTCCTCTTACACATCCCCTCTTTAAAGGTTTTGTCTTGTTCTTCGGAGGCTGAGGAAGAAAATGATCCCGATGGTCCTTTTGCCTTCCGGAGGAAAGCAGGCTGTCAGTACTATGCTGTAAGTAGAATTACCTTATGTATCATAAGACAGAACAAAGTTGTGGGAAAACTTCTTGTGTTTAATTGTTTAAAATTATTTTAAGCCTCATTTAGACCAACCTGGCAACTGGCCGTGGAGTAGCCCTAAAGAGGGAAGGTTAGGAGATGTGCGTTACAGATACTGCTTAACCACCCTCACTGTACCCCAGAGGTGTATTGGGTTTGCACGAAGACGGGTCGGCCGTGGTGGAAGGTAAGTGCTACGTAATTGCTGGTTTTAATTTTTTTAAATTATTTTTTTAAAAAAAGCAAACCACACAAAAAACCAAAACCCAAAATTAGTAAGACATAAAGAGCAAAGCTTAAAAAAAGCAAGCCCCTCAAAAATGGAGACATCAGAGGCTTTTTAAATACTTCCACTTGATACAAGTTTCCTTAGCTGGTTAATGTCTGCTTTTCTATTTTGTAGTAATGGAAGCCGCTTTAATACTGTTTTCTTAAATGTTTCTAGAGGTTTTTATTGCTGACATTCCCAAGTTCTGGGGTGAAATTACATGTGTGTGTTCAGTTGTGACTGATGATTTGTACTTAAATTATTTGCATAGTGGTATTTAAAACCAGCAAAAATCACATTTTTTCAGAAAAATACTTTCTGAGTTTGGATCATACTTAGTGATTTGCCAGTTATAGAGGAGAATTTTGGGAGGAATACTGACAAGTGACAATAACTGTTAAATTTCAAACATTGTCAAAAATCTGAAATAGTTCAGGACTTCAGGCATTTTGCTTCTAAGCATCTTTATTGAAAGCAGTGTATAAATTGTTCAGTGTATAAGTGCCATTTCTCAAATATTGTACGATGTCTTTAAGAAAATTGTGCATTGGTATTAAATTTTAATTTTAAATAAATATGAGAATGTGATTTGGCTGTCAGATAAATGCTTAGCACATCTTCACATATTAGCAAGTCGGATTGGCATATGAGCAAAATAAGAAAGGGAGCTGAAGGCTCTTCTTGGGATTTTGCAAGGGGATTTGGAAGTTAATGTGTGACATCCCTGCTTCATTAGGATGGTTGTAGGTATATTCAGTATACATGGCAGTGGGGCTTATTTTATTATCTGTTTTTTATTTTGGTTTGTTTGTTTTTTCTTTGTGTTGTGAAACTCTTATCTTCCAGCCTGATTGGAAAAAAAAAAACCCATAAAAAAACCCACAAACAAACAAAAAACCCTACCAGAACTATATGTTGTTGCAGTGTCAATATATTCATGATGATGTATATCACGTGTTCAAACAATAAAAGCTAGAATATACATGTGAAGAGAAACCTAAACATACTGCTTATTATTAAAAAAAAAATAAATTGCAAAATAATTGTGCCTGCTTGGGGGGCTGGGGCAGGGGAGGGAAGTTGCTTGTTCTACAAGAGTTTTGTGTAGTTTTTTCTGCCCTTTGTCATCCCCAAGCATACATGGCAAATCAGTGACTTTCTCACTCTTTTCTTGCCGCTGTCTAATTCTGCATTGTTTTCCTGGTTTCAGGGTGCTACTAGACAGAGCGCATTCGGACTACGATAATACATTTCATCAGCTGGATTTGGAAATGATTTCCTCATCGCAACACTCTTCAATCAGTCAATTTGCCAATACCTCAGAAACAAATACCTCGGACAAATCTTTCTCAAAAGACCTCAGTCAGATACTAGTCAATATCAAATCATGTAGATGGCGGCATTTTAGGCCTCGGACACCATCCCTACATGACAGTGACAATGATGAACTCTCCTGTAGGAAATTATACAGGGGTATAAATCGAACAGGCACAGCACAACCTGGGACCCAGACATGCAGTACCTCTATACAAAGTAAAAGTAGCAGTGGTTCAGCACACTTTGGTATGTTTGTTTTGACAAACTTGCTTCTAGAAATTCTAAACTTGGCTCAGAAAATCCAGAATATCATTAGATCATTCGTGCTTTACATCATGGTCTGTTTTGGTGGTGACAGCCCATATTCACTTTTATCTCTCTCTCTGTCTGCTACATAGAATGTTTATTTGTATTTATTACTAGCAGTAGTGTTCTGCATCTCAAACTTATGCAAATGCTACCTTGGTATGTAATTATGATTCTGGAAATGACGGAGGTTTAGGGACCAGTGTTGATCTGAAGATCTGGATTTTTAAAATTAAAAATACATAATTGAAATGTTGATTATAAATATTACATTCCAAATTTTTTCTAGTACAAGGTATACTGGTGGTGGGAAATGTTTAGTTAAAATGTTTGCATTTAAAATCATGGCATGTTATGAAATCTTATTTGAACTTACATGAAATTAAATGCCATTTCCCATCCAAAAAATACCCAGCCCACTCCACTGGTGCATCTAAATTGAGGACCTCACTCTAAGAAAATTTGATGTGATTTCAGTTGTTTTCTAATTGGAATACTATTGGATAACATCACCCTTTGTATTGGGTTCTCCACACTAGAAGACTGATATTTACGTATTTAGAGGGTAACTTAGATAACTTGAATTTTGATCAGTCAGTACATTAAATGTCATCATTTTATAGGAAGTGATGTACTTTTTTTACAAAGAAGTAACTTTAAAAGTTGACCACCATTTTGTAAGGAGTCTCTAGAATCATGTTTACCTTGCTATTTTGAATTACGGCTTTGGAAACAAATTAGAAAACCTGGATAATGTGGGAGTGGGGTGGAGGGAGATGCTGCATATACCTAATAAACTCCCCAGGTTGTGGGATGTTTTGGAGGTTTGCTCAAACAAAGTGCTACCCTAGTACCAGGTTACTTTAATCCTCCTATTTTCCAATATATTTTGTACCTTTCCTTCCTGCACCACCTGGGTTTGGGTTTTTTTCTGAAAAATTCTTCCTCCTTGCATTTTTAGACTTAGTGGGCAGTTTTGTTCTGCTTCCTCTCAGACTGTCCTAGAGTAGGTACTTCTCTCCATCCCCCATTCTTTTCTCTTTTATGACTCTTCTTGCTGGAAATGTATTAGGGCTGAAACCAATGGTTCTTCTGGTTTGTGATCTAAGTACGGCTTTTGGTGTTTAAATTCTGCCCCTCCAGTGTTTCACATCAGTAGACAGTCCAGATCTGAATGAGAGCAGCATCTGCTAGTGGCCAGTCTGAACTGTGATAAAACGGTAGTCAGGTTACTAGTGTGAAAACAAAACTCTTATGTGATGAATAGATTATAAATTCACTATAAAGTATTAATGGGCAATGTGACATCTGAAAAATCATGCAGACTTGAAAAATTGTCTGATTGAGTTTAAAGCCTGTGTCTTTGTGTGTGTGTTTGTAAATAAACACACCCCCCAATAGAATCTTTTTTCCTTAAATAGATTATTAAGATACTTATGTAGATAATGTAGGAATTAAATGCAATTGTTATTTATGGTGATGAGTTCTGTTCAAGGTTTTAATTGTGTGGTTGTATTTTTAAGCCTGTGGGAAAGTAATACTTGCATGTAAGCACCTAGCATATTAGATTCATTTGTGCTTGGAATTCTATGCTGATGGTTTATCATCTGTGTAAAATATTTAAGTTAGTATTCCAAGCTTTTCCAAATTTAAATGTTGCTGAGTTTAGATTTCAGTTTTTTATTAAGATCCGAGGCAGGAATTAAGTGCTGAATAAAAAAATATAACTATGTCTGAATTCATAAATATACTTTAAATTAGTTACTGCAGTCTTTGGATGGTCACTTGTTATTAATATAACCAGGTAGATTCTACCCATGTAATAATTTATAACCTTAATCAGGATTCTTGTAGCATTGGAGGTGTATTTGAGCTTGTGTATATGTGATATAATGATGATCATCTGTTTAGGTGTAGATGTTTGAAACGAGCATAGAATCTAGTTCTTCTTGGTGCCATTCTGTTTTCTAGTGTTCTTGTTTTCAGTTCCTTAAATGGTTCTTTAAGATACGTTGTCTACACAGGTTACAGGTGTGTTTGTATGTCTTGCATATATGAGTTGGACTTCTTCAAAAGTGCATGTCAGTTGGGGCTGCAGCTGCTGAGTTGTATCTTCTTACTTTCCGTAGTGAATACTGTAAAGAACATCAGGTATCTAACATCTGTACTAAAGCTTTTCTGATAGTCATTACTGAAGATTTACAACCCTGTAGAGTGTCCTCGTTCCTTTTTCTTAGCTGTCTTTAAAGCTGGGAGTTTGTTGTGGGTGTAGATTTTCTAGGTGTGTTTCTCTTTGCCTTTTAGGTTTTTGAAGTGGCAGTAGGTCTTTTTACCAGAAAAAAAACTTACTAATACATCTCTATTTTTAAAAATACTTTTATCTTTTTGCTCATACTGTGAGTTGTGGTCAAACCATACTGCTTACCTTTAAGATGAAGCTCATCCTCAGATTCTGTAGTGGCCAGCAGAGGTGGTCATGTTGCAGTGTTTATTGTGCACCATCACATGATAAGTTTTGTCTGTTTCCCTAAGTTTAGAGAAGTCTTGACCTTTTCCCACCTTGAATGATCCAGACAATATGCTGCAGACATGGAAAACTTGTGGAAAACTTTGCTTTTCAAGTCTGTTATACGTGGCAAACACAGGCATGAAGTTGAGATGGTATCTCAGGTCTTCTGTTAATCAGAGCACATGTTATAAAGCTGTGCTGTGATGTAGCATTCTCTGACTACAGGAAGCGTTTTTTATCCTGAAGATCAGAGTGAGTTTTCCCCAAAGAGCCAGGCATTTTATAAACATTTTGAAGTGCCCTTGACTCTGAAGAAATGCAAATTTTTCTGGTCCTGTCTTTCAGAGTGCTCAGCATAAAGGATCTGTCAAAGATGAAGTTGCTGCATTGAGATTTTGGGTGTAAACTGAGAAGGGATGTCTTAAAAAGAAAAAGAATCCCTTCCAAGTTACCTAAAAATGGGGCTTGTACTGGACTTGTCATGTGCTGAAGGGTAGACTTTGGCAGCAGGATCAAGTGGCCAAGAAAAGTAGCATTGCTTTTGAAGAGTGGTTCTTTTTCGTCTTACTGAAGAATTACAAAAAAGAATCCTTTGCCCTCTTGCAAAAAGAGCCAATTCAAGGATCTTCAAGCATATGTTTTACAGAACGCCATTAAAAAGCAGGCAAGAGTGTAAAAGCATGATTCTTGTGGAAAAATAACTTGTTCAGTGGGGAAGCTGTTAATTCTGAACAAAATTCAACACAGTTACTTCAGAAAAGGAGCCTGTATCTAATTTCATCAAGTTTCTGAATCATCTTCAGAGATCGAGCTTGTGTCTTAAGTTTGGAGTGCAAAGTAGGCACTAACATTCATCTGAAGTACTTGCATCCCAGGAATTTGGTCTTCCTTGTTAGATTAATTGATTGAGTTCTGCCACGCAAATGATAGTCTTTGAACTGCATCACGTTATGGAGAGACTGTGCTTTATGCTGGAGACTTGCTGTTAAATGTTACATTCATATTTTTGGATGCTTGCATTTAGTATTAAAATGTTTGAGACATTTAAAACTGCACAGCATGTATAATTGTGTTGCCATCTTGTGTTTAGGAGGCAGACCACAGATACCAGTCACTAGTGAAAGATTTGAACAGTGGTTCCCAGGCTCCACAGTAAGACCAGGCAACTGTCTTGCATTCCCTTCTTTTCTCCCTTCTTCAGTGAGAAGCTGGGTGACTTTGAAAAGAAAGTCTGTGAGCTGTCAAAAGACTGAAGAGGCTAGCAGTTAACTAGAGTCTACTCACTGATTTGTTACTCTTTCTTGAGAAGAGGCTCAGTATTCTAGCAGAAGCCTTACTGAAAATTCTTTGTTATTATGTTTGGGATTGTGGACCTTACTGTATATGAAAAATTGCAGGCATCCAGAGTTAGTTAAAGAATCCAGAGTAGCTTACCTTGATCTTCACTGTAAACTAGAGATTTAGATAACGAGCTGCAAGTTGTGCTTTGCTATTCAGTAACTTTTTCTGAGGGAATTCCATATTTATTTATTTATTTATTAGTAAACTTGGATGCTTTTTTTGCACCTCTTAATCTGCTTCTTAAAAGCAAGTTTGTGCACTTGGGGGTCTAGCAGGATGGTGAACTATGCTTCCATTTCCGAAATGTGTGTTCAGCATTTCCATCTCCAAATTTGTAATGTTGGTTGATGGATCTATACTGTTCTCATTAGGGATACCTGGTATGTGTCCCTGGGCATCCCCTTCCTGGAAAGAGCAGGAGGAAGCCCCTCAGTTCTTGTGGCAGTTCCTTGTACCAGAGTAGGACTTGTCCTGCTTTCATGCCATCACTGGCTGTGTTTAGGTTTTTTTACTTAGCCCTTTTAATCTGTGATAGTCTCAACAGTGCTGTCTGTTTTACTGTTTTCTCTTTTCCAAATGTTTATTTTCTACATTGCAGGGTAAACTTGGTCATGAAAAATACTGACATTTGTAACAGCCATTTTCAGTTATCATCAAAACTTAACAGTCTTGGTCCATTTGTGGCTGAGATGTTGAGATTCTAGTTGAAGCAGCCATGGCCTTGGGAGTAAAAGATGTTTATAGCCCACCCTTGGCTTAGTTGAAGGAGGAAATCTTAAAAGGAAAAGCCTCTTTAGTCTGGGAAATATGACTGGGGGTGGGGGAAGAGTCAACACTTACTAAAACATCTGAGCCCTTGTGGAGACATTGAGACTTTGTAGTTACTAGATTTTCTCATTCAGCTTCGACCCAGTTGGAGTAATGCTTTGCTTCAATGTGCTGGATCTTTGGGCTTGTGTAAACTGTCAAACTTCTTCTGCATCCCATGCAAGGATGGCCACGTTTATAACTGTGGAGTAAACTGTGTGTAAACCAACTAGCCTGTGACATTTTGGTGGCAACTCATCTGAAGAATGATGAGCAAACAAATATAAATGCATAGCAAGTGTTTCTAGCTTTCATTCAGTGGCTAGTAAAAATCCTCATTAATTATTTTTTGTCTGTTTTTCTTGCACTACGAGGTAGGGAGTGCATATAGAGATCTTATATCTAGTTTATAATATTTAAGTCTAGAGTTCTGGTATTAGGAATTTCACACTGAAGTTCTGTTGGGCTGAAATATAAGGCTGTTGTAATAATCAAGGGCATAATGATTCATGTTCTCGTAGTGTCTAATAATGCCATGTTTAAGTAAAATCAATCTTGAACTTCTTTTCAGAAAGTGAAACATCTTTGGGCCTGGTGCATCAAATACTAAATCACACTGATGGCTCTAAGTCTCTCCAATCTTCTGAATTCACTGGTGAGAACTTGCTATACAGTAGAAAATCTTTAACCAGGCAATGTAAGCCAGATAACATCTCTCATAAGATAGAGATAAAAAATGTGATGTTCTGGATTACTTGGTATTGTGAATGATGTTTGCTTTGCATGCTCTTTGGCATTAGTAACCACTGATTGTTCTCTTATACAGCAGGGATGTCATGTATTTCTCTTAAGAAAACGTTGTAATGTGATATATCATTTTTACACACACTTTAGCAGTTCTGTAGTTTTATGTGATTTCTTAATTGGAGGCTTTAGCTACGTGGTCTTTCTTCTGTTACCTGATTGAAACTGCCTTTTTAATTGCCATAATTTTAGCTGGAAGGATCAGGGAATCACAGAAAGGTTTGGGTTGGAAGGACCTTAAAGATCATCTAGTTCCAGCCCCGCTGCCATCAGCAGGGACACCTTCCACTAGACCAGGTTGCTCAAAGCCTCATCCAACCTGGTCTTGAACACTTCCAGGGAGGGGGCATCCACAACTTCTCTGGGCAACCTGTTCCAGTGTCTGACCACCCTCACAGTCAATAATTTCTTCCTAATATCTCATTTAAATCTACCCTCTTCCAGTTTAAAGCCATTACCCCTTGTCCTATCCCTACCTGCCCTTGTGAAAAGGGACAAAATAAAAAAATCCAGTACTCTGAATGGATTTTTAGAGAGGTTCTTTGCACCCAGTATAATCTTGATGCTTCAGTTTTCCTACTGAAATAACATTTCTGCTCATGAGAACAGCTACTTGATGTTATGAAGCAACTGCTTTTTTAAGTTTCTCCAATTTAAATATCTAATTCTGTAGGTGTTTAACAGAACTGGAACATTTGCTGAAAGATTTAATTAAGCTGTTTGAGTCTCAGTATTAATAATTTTTTAAACTTTATTTTAAAAACATATGCTTACCTGGATAGGCCACTGTGTTTACTCCACAGAGATTGCTCGGTTTCCCTGACAAGTCTAGTGAGCATCTTCCATTTAGGAAATCAAAAGGAATGCTAGTAGGGAAACCAGGAGTTTCCCTACTGATGAAGGAAGGAAACCTTCTTTTTCTGCTTCCAGGATATGCTTCCTGGTTTTTAGTAAACTGGTTCTTGGTGTCAGTTTTTTCATTAGTCTGAATTTTTCTACTTCAAGGAAACAAAGTGACAACTAGTGAGTCACCTTACAGTAAAACTCGCAGCAGTAGTCAGGAGGGCAGGCTATGGTTGCTTATCCTACAAGACCAGTCTGTTTATACAGATTCTGCAGCCAACCCCTCTCCTCACTGGTTTTGACCACTTCTAGGAAGTAGTGTGTTGTTAAAAAATTGAGTTATTGCACAATATTCGTGGCTGTTGCTAGGCAGCTACTAAGCAGTGATTTATTCTGTCAGTCAGCCTCAGTAATGTATAATGCTTCTGTCCTTGTATTCAGAGTAAACTCCTGAAGCTTTTTCTCCTACATTCCATTCCTTTTTGCAGTCTGTAAGCCAGAAAACATTTCTCTTGCTGCCAAAGTACAGCACTAATACAGTTGCAGAATAGGTGCATGCATTGTCCCAAGCTGTTAAATGAAGAGAACAACAACATAACATAATGTACTGACTTAAAATCCTGAAGGTTGTCAACTGGAATGTTACAACTTGATTTGGAATTCCACCAGAAACAATTCAGAAGCATACTGAGTTTTAATTGTTCCAATTCAAAACAGTATGCTGCAAACAAACGAGTAAGAAGTATTCATGTAGCCTGGTCTGTCAGTAAAACTTGAGCTACCCGTGTTCTGACAGTGTTCCCCGCTCCAGGTGGGGTTGTGCTGTACAGGTTCCTAATGTTTAAGGTTGGGAAAGGAGTTGGGTTTGGTTAACTTAAGGAGTCAGGTGACTTGCATAAATTACTGAAAACGTCTCAGAGCATATGTAGAAGTTTTGGGGAAAGGTACAGTTGTTAGCTGTGAGAGACAGTTGAGCTATTCAGAAATGATAGTGTTCTTATTTATAGTGTATCAGTAGTGGAGGTTGAGATGTTCCCACATCCACCCCTCACTGGATTCTGTGCAGTGAGTGAAATGGGGTGTTTTGCCACTGCCCAATTCAGTAAATTCTGTAGTATTAAATGGTCATTACTGTACGATGGAACCATGACCACTAGATGCTGTTTGAGAAGAATCTGTAAACACTGCACTCCTGTCTAGGGTTGTTGAAGCAAGAATCTGTTTTAAAATCTGTTGTGTTGTCTTTAGACGTTGAATGTTATGTTTTGTCCCTTTTTTAACCTGAAGCTGTTGTTCAGTTGTCTGTTGCTTTACTATTTTTTAAAGCACTGAAGCTCTCCAGTAATATCAGGAATGTGTAGCTTTGTGTAGCAATACTCTTCGGAGTTACTAGAAACGTGGTTGCTGATATAAGTGCACAGGAAAAGTCTGGGCTTCCTTCATGCCTGTTTTTTTCCCAGGCAGATAAAGACCAGTGTATGACACAAAAGAAAATGGCATTCGTTTTTATTACTTCTACATTTACTATTTTTCTCTGACTCAGCTGAAAGATTTTCAGCTGTGTCCTTTCTCTTCTGTAGAATAAAAATAAGAAGAGGTAATAAAATTTCTGGAATAAAGTTCTTAGGGATGCTGTTAGGTGGTGTTAAGATACTAAGTTTGGCACCCATGCTGTTGTATCTATGCTAGCTTTACAGGTCAGAAAAATATATTCTCTGCAAGCCATATAATTAACCCACTAATAGCAGCTGTGTTTTTATGGTCTGCAGTGCTTCCTACTTGAATGACAGTTGAACTTAGACTGGCTCTTTCAGAAGTTTAGGACTGTGCCTGCAGATGTAAAGGCATGGACAGTCAGTGCACCCATGATTTCCCTGTGCTGAGCATATATATGATTTCCCCAGAAAACCTTCCCCAATTCTAGTCACAGTTGTATGCCACAGAAAATTAATATGTAAGGTTAAATAGGTGGAAGTATTTTCATGTGAAGTACATACCAACATTTTTTGTGCATAGGAATGGTAGTTTTCAGAAGCAACTTATACCTCATAATCAATAGGCTGTTTTTTCAGCTGAAGTGTAATATAGACTGTACTCTGAGAGCAGGAGGGGAAGAAACCTAGTGACAGTGTTAGTGAGCAAAATATATGGTGGCTTTTAACAGAAGAGGAATAAATATTCTATCCTAGTTTGCAAGTCTTCAAAAGAAATAATGATTATTTTTGGTTTGGATAGTTCTCAGTAGTAGTAATGTTCTTAAAACCTTCAATGTAGTGCTTGTTTAGCATGGAGGAGGAAGAGCTAGCTTGTCTAATTACAATCTAACTTCTTCTGGTACGTATCTGGATGTGCTGTGGAATGGAAAAGGAGTATCAATCAGATTATTTTAGAAGGCTATAGCTTGAGCAGTCCCTTATGGGCAGTGTTGTGTTTCTAAACTGGGTGCAATTGATAAATTCAGAATCTCACAGTAAATCTGTGATAGTGTTGTAAATAGTATTTTGAAATGTCTAGTAAGCTTTTACCTGTAATAAGGGAAGCAGCAAAAATGTTGCTGAATGTTTTAACCTAAATTGAAAAACCTGATTTAAATTGTTCTGAGTGTATTTTCAGATATGACAAGTAAATAGCCATTTCCATTACTTTTTTGAGGCAGTATTTGTAAGTGTGTTTGGATATTTGAGCAGAAGTAAGAGAAGCAGTTTGAATATAGTTGAGGGGGGTGGTTGTAGCAGTGTTCTTCTGTCACTTGTTTACTTTGACAGCTATATAACTGTTTCCATAGTGGTGGGAAACTTAGGGCTCTAAGGGTTACAGACTGCTTAAAAAGAAATACACTAATACACAATTTGAAAGATACAGTTGTTCTAAATGTTGCTTCCAGAAAGAAGGGGGAGCACTTAAAGACTGTCCTAAATAATAGCTACCCTAAACAAACACAGCTTGTCTCAATAAACTTTATTTACTTTTTCTAAAAGAAAACAGTATTTTGGAGTTGGTTAAACCAACATATGTGACTGTGCTTACTACAGGTCTATTTTGTAGCTAAAATCTAAAATATACTTCAAGCTTAAAAACTGAAACTAACTATTAATAAAGTTCACTTACTCAAGTGGACAAAAGTGACATGTTTATGATGGTGAAGATTTTAATCTTAATTCAGTCAAAGATGGTGGTGTAACGTATCCTCTTTTCCCCGTTCCTTTGTCAGTCTGGAAGTTCTCTTTATTTAGAACACTTACTCAGTCTATTCCTAAGCAATATATTTACAGTGTCATACTGTAGAATAAAATACCTTACTAATACATGGAACCTTCAATATCATTGACACTCTGGCTAAACCATAACAATTCTAAATTTTAGGTTTTATAAAAAACATTTCATTAATAAGTCACTACTAACTGATCAATATAAATGAAATATCTGTTGTTACCAGAACAGTACATCCATTTTTCTTCCTCTGCTGCTGCTACTCAGCTTTCTATATGCTAATCTTTGTGTGTGAAAGCTTTCTTGCTCTAACTTCTATGTTTGGTGTCAGTTTAAAAAAAAAATCTGAAGGGCTTTTAGTTTATATAAAGTAGGATTAAAATATAAACAGCCAACTTCTGAATATTTGGTCTATGAATTCTGATTTATTTATGTATTTAGTAAGGGCATTTATGAATGACGTAACTACCAAGTTGTTCCTCTAGGAATAACTTTAAAACATTTAAGAAATGAAACAAGTTGAAGGGAGACTTAACTGTAGCAGTAGTGGGAAGTAATTTGCCACAGCAATATAAACAAGTGCTACGTCCCTACTTGATAAAGAATGTTACCTAAAAAAAAAAAAATAGTAATTTGAATTATAACTTCAAGTCCTCAGATAGCAAAGTGCTGGTAATAATTTGGTGCTATTTCCAGTACATAACAGAAGGATTTGGAACAATGTTTAAAAAAAAATAAAATTGCAGTTACACTGGAAAAATGCATGCTCAACAGTGTTTGCTCTGCCTGTTTCCAAATATTAATTCTTACTTTGGTTAGCCATTTGTATTGACTTGTTATTCAAGTTTATACAAAAGGGACAGTTGCTCTTCAGAATCCTGTTGTATCCAGAAGCAGGAGATGATTATAGTTTTGCTAGAAACAGATTTTCTTCAGGCAAGCACACCTGAAGGAGTAGATTAATTTAAATAAATAATGAAATAAATAAAATTGCAATTTGTGAACAGGATTCAAGTGTGCTGGTGATTTATTACCAAACAGTAATGAACTTCCCCAAATTTCCAACCTTCACTAGAAGTACGAATACTATTTACAGCACTTGCTTGGGAGCATCTGTACCATCTGAGGATAAAATTGAAGGAAAAATGTGAAAGGTGTATCCTAGACTGAATATGCAAGAGGATTCACATTCCAGCCTTGATTCCATTTTAAATTGGAAACTGAGACTCTCTTTTATTTTAGAAATGTAAATTTAGGGGCTGGGGGGAAATACTAACATTTTATGAAGTAATCAGTGAACCAGTGACGCCTCGCCCCTGCACCACTGGGCATCCCCTTGTGAATCCATATGAATAATGTTGGGTTTTATCCATTTTATACTTGTGGGCTAGCAGGATAAAATCCTAGTTGGTTTGTCATGCACTGACTACTGAGTCACCTTTCAGAAATCTTAGAAGGATGTAGTTCTATCAGATTCTGTATTGATGGAGTTGCTTGTCACGTGATTAAAACCAACAAAAGTAAAACATAAATCTTAATTGTGGGTACTTGCTACCTTCAAAATGCTATCTGAGAGGGCTGGAAGCATGCAGTTCCCAAGTTTTGCATATAAGCCTACTTTACTAATAATGTAGATACATTATTTTCACAAAGTGGAAACAGTGATGCCATTTCTACCTGTAATTTCATTTTAATCACTTGTTAGAGAGTTTTTGGTGGTTTTGACTGTGTTTTGGTTCCCTCCTCCCCCTCCCTTTTTGGTATCTTGAGCGAAATGCAGCAGAGCAATTAAAGCCTGTATACTAAACAGCTTAAAAAGGGAAGGCTTAATGTAAATAAAAAATTTCTGGGAGGATAATAGCTTTTTTGCCATAAAGGTGCATTAGGCTCTTAGGAACTTGCTGTGGTGATTAGGATTATAAAATAGATGTGTTTATATACACAACACCTACGTATTTTGATATAGTATTTTCTCGTTTTATATTTTGTTCAGCATTTACAGCCGAACAATACCAGCAACATCAACAGCAACTGGCACTAATGCAGAAACAGCAGCTTGCACAAATTCATCAACAGCAAGCAAATAGTAATTCTTCTGCCAACACATCACAGGTGAGGGATTTGTCTGTGCTATGATTTATCCCTCATTGTTTCCCACCAGGGTTCATCTCTAATTGTCAACTGTTGCCATAGAACCTTGAAACTAACCAACAGGAAAGTGGCTTTCGCCTGAATCTACATCATAGCCATTCTGTAAAGTGTTTAGAAGGGACACTGCAGGTGAGTGTGGCAGGCATTGCCTCTGCTCCCTCTTAAAAAAAGATGGGTCAGTCAATTAATGAAATTTTCTGAGCCTTACAAATATGAATTGCAGAGATCTCCAGCCATGTCATGTCATTATCCTCTTGATAGTGGGGGATTTTTAGAGCAGGATTTTTGGTTAATAACTAAAGCTAACTCCTCCGTACAGCTGTGCAAGTGTCTGATATTCATAAATGTGTAGTGATTGCAGTGGTGATGGACACGTAAAAAGGTTCAGAAGTTGATTGCAATCTGAACCTCCGAGTCTCTGGATTGGGTTTGGAATTTCATGAAAACCAGTTGACCTGTGAAACAGTGTTCCATAGAACTTTGGAAATAAGTTTCTTTTTCTTTTAAATAGTTGTGGGGATTTTCTTCTCCGTTGTTACAACAGAGCTAAAAGTGCATGGAAAAAAAAAAAATCACAGTTCAGATTTTAACTCGTTGTACTAAATGCTGACAGTTTGGCCTGAAAGAATGTCTGGGCCACAGTTCTAATTTACATGTGTTGAATTTTGTTTTACTAGTTTGTGTGTAGCTTTAAAATGGTGAGAGTACTGTCTTTTGGAAGCCTCAATCACGTGTATTTGCCACCGTTGTTCTTTTTAGGGTTTTGTTTCCAAGACACTGGATTCTGTTAGTGCTCAATTTGCTGCTTCAGCTTTGGTTACATCAGAACAACTGATGGGATTCAAAATGAAGGATGATGTGGTGCTTGGAATTGGGGTGAATGGCATCCTTCAAGCCTCAGGTATGCAGTGGCTCAACAGAGTTTGATTGCATCTTGATTTTTACAGTGGAGATTTATCTGTCTGGAATTGAGTGTTTTCTGAAAAATGAGCTTACTGTTTTGCTTTTCTTTTGCAGGAGTGTACAAGGGCTTACACCTCAGTAGTACTACACCTACAGCACTTGTCCATACAAGTTCATCATCAACAGCAGGTTCAGCCTTGTTACAGCCTTCAAATATAACACAGACTTCAAGTTCCCACAGTGCACTGAGTCACCAAGTAACTGCTACCAATTCTGCAACAACTCAGGTTCTGATTGGGAACAACATCCGATTAACTGTACCCTCATCAGTTGCCACTGTAAACTCTATTACCACACTCAATGCACGACATATACCTAGGACTTTAAGTGCTGTTCCATCATCTGCCTTAAAGCTGGCTGCAGCAACAAATTGTCAGGTGCCCAAGGTTCCAGCTTCCTCCTCTGTGGATGCAGTACCAAGGTAGGTTTTTTACATCTGCTTATGTTTCCCAGCCTTTATTTTGTTTACTAAATATATTTATAGCAAATAAGAACAGTTGTCTTAGATCAGGCTGGCCTAAATTGATGTTGTGCATAATGGCAGTCAAGGAGGGTGAGGAATACAAGAACAGGCAGACTTTTACGCTGATGGTTCCCGGATGTTCTGCTAGCTGCCAGATCAAAAATATATATTAGCTCAAAAGTTAAATTTATGATCTGTGCCATTTAAAAATTCTCCACTGTTGGGTGCAGTTATTGGCTCTTATGTTTCATGTGAAGGCTGAACTATTCCAAAATGAAATGTGTGTCTGTCCTTAAAAGTAAGTGTGCCAGGACTGCCAGGAATGAATGTGGGGTAGAGCTGCATTCAGGAACGTTTCTGTAATTTGAATGCTGTGGATGACTTCAGAGGATGTATTATATTTTGAGATACACAAAATAAAAGTATTTGTCATATTCTTTAGATAAAATAACCATTTTCTGTTCTAAGTTCCTCTTCTCCCTTTCTGTTGTCTTCCTTAGTTTAAGATATTTGGCTAGAAGATGAATTAAAATAGGTTAAATGGGA
>NW_010313016.1:27500-29925 GCF_000700745.2 Antrostomus carolinensis
TAATGTGTCATCTTGGTTTCAAGCAAAAAACCTGTCCCCTGCTGATATAACAGATATAATAGATTGTATTGGGTTTGTGTGGCAAGGTTTTGGTAGCCAGGGGACACATAGGGTTGGCTTCTGTGAGAGGAGCTGCCAGAAGCTAAAGCTTGATCAAAAAGGGGTGTGGGAGGAGGTTATTAATTCTAGGCTATCACTGCTACTTGCCTTTCTCTGTGTTTAGAGGTCCAAATTAAGACCTAAAGCTGAAGCCTTGCCATATCTGTTTAAAATTGATTACTTGCAGTTCCTTTCATTTCCTTGCAGCCCTTTTGTTGTGCTGGAAAATTTCCCTCATGGTATCTTCTCCCTTGAAAGCAGAAGGAACAGTTGCTGCTGTTCATAGTGTGACCGCACAGCTGAAGGAAGGCAAGTTACATTGGAGAGGATCTTTCCTTGAAGGAAGCATGAGGTGAAGGGTGGTGCCACGGAGTTCAAGATTACTACTCTTACCTAGTGATTAGTTGCTGTTTTCTTTGGAAAATTAAGGTTAAGGATGTGGCTGCCATCTGGGTGGTTCTTTATTGCATTGCTGAGAAGAAAAAAATACATGTCAGAGTTTTCTAAACATAGGAATACTGGATTGTCACACATAGCAAAAACTCTGCATCCATGAAAAAATGAGCTAATAGATAATGCTGCCTGAAATGTGGAATTTGCATGAAAATAATAATGACTCATAAATGGACTGTCCTAGATTTGGCAACAGTTTTCTGTTAACCTGTGAGATGCCAGCGGGTGCAGGTAAGCAAATGGCAGAATGAACAACTGGAGAAGAGGATTCTAGAAATCCTGGTTGTCTGTAAGGTATATGGCTTAATGCAGGTGGATTAGCCCGTGCAGAAACAACACAAAATATCAACAGATGGTGAAAGATTTCTGCTTCTGGAAAAGTCGTGGTGGAAGCAGGCTGAGCAAGCTCTCAGCTAAAACTGCAGATAGGCTTGTCCTCTGCTTAAGAGACAAGGGAGTCCAAACTGATGGAAATGGTGCAGATAAACATTGTGTGCTTTGTGATATTGCTGGTTACATTTTCACTGAGTATTTTATATTAACATTTTTTACTTGTTTGCATATGATGGCTCACTATAGGGGGTTGCCAAAAGTTTAACTCTGTTTTCTATGGGTGTGCCTTGGGGAGTGAGTGTGGGTAACATTGCTTGTTTTATTGGAGAAGGCAGTCAAATCAAGAGAACTGTTTGGTGGGGTTTTTGGGGAGGTTTTTTGTTTGTAGGGCTGTTTTTTTTTCCCCCTCCACAGAGGTGCCCAAGAAATAACTAAAAAAATTTCAAGGAGGAAAAGTGAGAGAATTAGAATCTATTAGGAAATAACTTACAGGAAATAGTTTCTTCACTAGTGGTGGGAGAAAGCTGGGACTGAGTGAAGGAGCACTGACTGCATTGATCTGTATCAGAAGGAAGAGGAAGAAACAGAAACAAACCTGCCACTGTTCTGTTTAGATTGCTCTATGAACTGTGGTAGATAAAGCAAGTAGTTACTTTAAAGTAAATAGCTTCAGTAATCTGCAAGAATAAGGCTCTAGGATAAAAATGTCCTAAGCGGTTAGTGAGCCAGGCCTCTTAGTGCTGATCCAGGTCATGCAGTTTGATTCTGTGAAAAAAATAATTAAAACATAAATAAAAAAATAGTTCTAATGCCAGAAGAACACCAGGAATGCAAAAGTAGAGCAGCTTGACGCATTAGCCTGTTAGCGTGGTGGAGCTGGCAGAAGGGCTGTTCAGAAGGGGAAGAAGAGGTTTCCTTCTTGGAGAAACCTGCGTATCTGATGCTGGTCTTGGGGAATTCGAGCTCTGTGACCGTTGAGTTCCCGAGCATCCAGCAGCCGTAAAGGGAGGAAAGCAATCGGACCCACTGGAGTAACCAGCTTGTTCCTCACCATTAGGTGGCAATCTGAAACAATGAAAAGTAAATGTTGGTTGAGATTTTTGGAGCAGTGCTAGAAACATAGTCTCAACTCTTTGGTGTAACTGGGGCTATTTTTCAGCAGAGATTGGTGAAATGATATATTTTGGCATTAACTGTTCTACCTTCCCCATATTGGGTTAGTGGGATGTGCCACATCCTCACATGCATGATCTGCTACACATGCAACGGCAAAACCACTCACATCCCAAATTCTGTTAAAGTCTTTATAGCATCTCTTGCCCCATTTTAACACATCTGCTGAAGCAATGAAGAAAGAGGTACGTGCTTTCCCAGTGTAGAGAGCTCCTCTGTCAGAGGTGGAATTATTGCCATGGTCAGGGATATAGGGAGCAATTTCCACTCCAGTTTATAAATTGTGTGTTAACCCAAATCTAGGTATTGGCTAGAACTGCCATTTAGGAAGTGGTCTGTGGTGGTGTGGGTGGATTCACCCTTTTGC
>NW_010313018.1:0-28446 GCF_000700745.2 Antrostomus carolinensis
GAGGCAGGAGGCGTTTATTTTAATATCGCTCTTAAGCGGAGAGCAGCTGTAAACAAATGCGAAATGACAACACATTAAAGAACGAGGAGGGGAAAAAAGAGAGCTAATAGACCTTAAAGAACAAGGAAGAAAAAAAGAATGCCAGTAGCTTCAACCTTCACTTCTTTCTGAAACAGTGAGTATTAGAAGCTTTATAACAGTGCTTGTCTAAAACATCTAATGACAGATAATTTGTTCAAGAGAAACTAAAATATTTCTGATGATGTGTTTTGCTGTTTCTGTTTCTTCTGCAGGCTAATTATGTTTTTTGCTTGGAATAGGTAAGCTGATGTAACTCTGTTGTCTTTGCAGTGACTTGAAGTGGCTCGGACTTGCTTAAACTGTAAGATGTGGAGTGGACTGTTGCCTCCAGGACTGAATGAAAGTGATGTTGAGTCAAGTTCTGATGAAGGAGATGAATCACATGGTTCCTTTCCAAAGGAAGATGCCAAAGAAGATACTGAAAGAGATCAGCTTTCGGAATTCCAGGAGAATGCCCCTGAAAATAACACCATCGGTGAACCTGTTGTGATATCAGCGACACATGGAGAAAATGAATCTCAAACATGCCCTTCTGGAGTGCCTTTACATTTGTGGAATGTGGGTATTGTTACAAGTCTCCAGATACCCAGAGCATAGATGCAACATACTCAAAGTTGAATAGCTAATTTTTAAATTAAAATAACTCAATGTTGAATATTCAGTATACAAATCTGAAATGACTTAAAATACGGTCAAAGTGCAGTCACTGTAATGTATTTTAGATGATTTCAAGCAGGGTGAACAGGAATTTAGATAGGAAGTGAGTGTGACTTTTTTTTTCCCTAGTGCAGTGGTGATTGAAAGCACAGCAGGGAGTTGTTCAGATGACTGCACAGTCACATAGAGACTTGTGGTTTTGATAGTGTCTGAGCTTCTTCGTAACTGCTTTCTGCATTAGTAAGGATTTACAGGGAAGTATGTCAGGATGTGTATCTGCAAAGTAGAGGTGTGCCCTTCTGCTTTCTGTGGGGTTAGTTGGAGGCATTCAGACTCCTAGTTGCTTATAATCTCTTGATTTTCCTGTTGCATGGAAAGGCTGAAAAATAAATATAAACAAAGCAATCTGTGTTGTAGTCTTTAGAGTCCACCCATCGATCCGTGTAGCCTGCAGTGCAAGGGCTGTGCTGTCAGTAATACTTGGATTACAAACTACCAGCCAGGCAGTAACAATGCACTGAATAGCTCAGCAGTGCACAACCAGCAGATGTGTATTTAGTGTCCCATCCCATGGGAAAACTTTCAGGTGTGAATAGTCCTGGGATTTGGGGGGAGCTGAAAGTCAGAGGTGTGTTGAAAAATTGAAACCAGTTCCAGTTTAACACCATCAGAGCTGGATGTTCTCAATGCATAAATTTTAGTGTAATGGATATAACAAGGTACTGTGGATAAATGAGATATTGGGACAACATTATGTAATTATTTATTTTTTTAATTAGAAAAAACCCTAAAAATACTGATTTTATTTTTCTTAATCTTGTAGAAATTTGTGGAGCTTCAGAAGAAAAACTGTGAAATGAAAATGCAAGAAATTCAGGGAATCAAAAGCCGAAAAAGAAAGCGCCGCCGAAAAGGTGTTTTATATGTTTACAGAATTAGTATGAAATACATTAGAAGTGGGCTTTGGTGGTTTTGGGGAGGGGGGTTGGTTTTAAGGTTTTTTTTGTTTTATTTCACCAAGAATTGCATGCCTGGGTAGATGTTTTCTAGCTATTATCTAGGATTTTATTTTTCCAGTTGTATACCTCACTTGTAGGACTTGGTTGTAATTTGTTCAAGTAATAAATTTGTTCTCCTTTTTAAAAAGGAGGTAGAGCTTACTGGGTTAATACTGATTTATAATGGCTATGTGTAGGTCAGTCAGTCATTCAATAAAATATACTTTTGTGTATTCTGGTTAAAACTTTTTCATAGATACTGTAGGAGATTATTTGTATGAAAAGTCTTACAGCTGAGGGGTTTAAATCCACTTGATCATTGGGTAAAAATCCGGGTGTGTCAATCTGTCAGAGGAAATGTGACCAATTAGAGTTCTGTTAACTTCATTGGGTGCTGTGGGGTATTACTGTGTAATCTTGTGCTTTGTTTTTTTGTTTGTTTGTTTTTTCTCCCTAGAAAAACAGCAAAAGAATGATGAAGTGACTAAGAGGTATAACCGGGTCAATGTGATTTTCTGAGGTCTGTTTTCAGTATGGGGCAAAACTTGTAATAAGTTTGACCATGTGCATGGCCAAAGCCTAGCTTTGAACATCATGTAAAATATCTGCTGAAGTTGTTCAGTGTCTCTGTCGGGCAGACTGAATTTGTTACCAGTGATTGTTTGATGCAGTTCATTGTTATTAACACAAATGTGTTATTTAATGTAACTTAAAATTGACTTAATGTTATTCCTAGTGATGTTTTGCATGTCACTGCTCCTGTTCAACCCACTCTTCTTCCTCTTCTTTTTCCTCCTTGGCAGTGTTAGCTTAATGGTTGGACTTGAAGATATTAAAGGTCTTTCCCAACCTACATGATTCTATAAGCTTGCTTTCAAGATTGTGGAATTACACTTACAAAGGGGAAGGAATAATTAATTTCATTTTCATTAAAAACTGTGAATGGTTGAGAAGAGCATGTCTGCCAAATGGAAGAATTCCTTTTAGCATTGAAAAGAACATTAAAAGTTGTGGAAAGGGAACTGGCTGTATTAATGACTTTTGTTTTGTTGTTGGTTTTTAGTAGTCAACAGTTGGCAAATGAAGACAAATGGAAAGAACTTACACAATACTTTGGAATCAATGACAGATTTGAATCCCCTGTGCATAGCAAGGCTCCACAAAAGGTGACTGTTGGTACAAAGCAATGGCAGCTTATACTTGGCAGTAAAAGAACTCAGCCTTAGCTGAGATAGGAATAAAACTGAGACTTTTTGAAAGTGAGTAAATGATCAATTCACTCTGAGGAAGGATAATTTTGTGCACATTTTTAATTAATTTCCTTTTACATATCCCATGAATTGCACTTGGATTAAAAGTTTGCTTTCGTTTGTGAAAATACTTTCTTTTGAGACAATCTTCACGCTTATTTCCTGTCTGGTTTTGTTTTCTATTACCATGAGAGACAGAAGACTTCATATGCATTGTTTGACTTTTTTTTTTTCCTTTTGTTTTTTTCAGTCATGCTTTAACTTTAAAATGGATCAAGTAAATCCTTTAGTTGACACCAGTGGCTCTAGGAATTAGAGGGCCAAACCTGCTATACAGTTTTACTGGATTTATAACACATTTTGTTAATAAATATTATTGTGTAACTAGTCATGTTTGAAATAACTGGCACAACATAATGGACAAGTTGAGAAACTCGTTATCTTGTGAGTTTCTCACAGCACTTTTTGTTCTGTAGTTTTTCTAGTAAAGGCCTGATAAGTTCTGTGATATCAAATATTCAGTTAGCCTCTTTTATGATAAATTTTGTATTTTTCATTTGCCTAAAATAAGTTTCTGCATGAAGGTCATGAGGAACTGTTTGCTTCTGTCCAAGTTCTTATTTTTGGTGGGTATTTAGTTGTTACTAAACTGCTCAGGACAGATCTAGAATGAGGCCCAGGGTGTTAAAATGCACATGCTCTCCACCTAAGTTCAAAGATTTTATTGTTAGTGGAATGTATGTCTCATTAATTTTAGAAAGGACAGCTAACAGAGTTGACTGTCACTGCAACTTCCACTTGTGCACTTTTTTCCAACTTCCACCTGAATAATTCAAGTGGAGTATTTGCAGATCACTGTTTCTCAATAATTGTTTGCTTTTTTGCTTTCTTTTTTTAAAAGTATATGCTAATGAAACTGTCATATGTGTTTTCTTTAGCATCACTAATATTTACAACCAGTGAGGCTGTAAATTGTGTTAGCATGAGTGAGTTTTTTTGTGAGGTTTTGAAGTCAGTGCCTACTGCTCTGCTACCTTTCTATATTCCTTCAGAAGTTTCCAACTATAATTTCCACTAAATATTTACTTTTCATTGTTACATTATTTGTAAAGGTTGTCGCTAAACAAATGGTTATTTTCTCATTTTCAGAGGTTAAATTCTGAAGCTTTTTTCATTGTTTTCCATAGGTCTGCTAGAATTTTTAATTTATTAGCACAGTGAAGTGGCACTGTGCCAGAACTCAGTTTTTGGATAAAGATAAGATCTTAGAACTGTAACGATACAGTGGTAATTGCTATTCTTCATGTTACCTGACAAATATATTTCACATTTTGTTTAGAAAGCTCCAGGGATGGAAGAGATAAGCCAGATCTTCAGATGAAATTTTATTGTGACAGGCATAAACTAGTCCGTGTAATTTTTTTAACCTACAGTATTATCCTGCACGTATGGTGGAACTAATGCAATGATTTGTGCTCAGGCAGCCTTTCAGTGAATTCTTAATTATACTGTCCATTACAATCCATAGACAAAGTGATTTGTGTTACACAGAAATTACAGGTTTATGCAGTGTCTTAAAATGAAGAATTTTATGAAATAAATATTTTTAGAAACGAGAATGCTCTCTTTAAACATGTTATTTATTTGTTCTAAAGATATATACTTTTCTCTTTCTAGTCTGGCCTTGAACTTAGCATAGAGAAGTCTGTGGCTGAAGGTGATGTTGATAAGGCTGAGGAGCTGAGTGATAGATTAGCCATTCGTGAGGTAAGTGGGCTGTTAACAAAAGCTCTGAGGAAACATTTAGTTTTGTCCATCTGCACGAAAAGTGTCATAACTAAAACAGCACTGAAGATTGTTCAGGGCACCTTTCCTATTTCCAGAGCAGGTTTCTGTCAGTGATCAGAGGATTTTGCTGCTGATCTAGTAATGCTTGAACAGTTGCAGCTGTATATAAGAATTGAAAATACAACAATGAACGATCCCAAGTAACCTTGCTTTAAAGCCTCATGCCAACTCCATGAGTCAGAGGAGTCAGTAACTAGTCATCTCTATTAAACTTGTGATTTTTCTGCGTGTCACAAGCCAAGAAAACAGGTATAGGATGTTCCCTTCCTGTTGGTTCCCTGTGCCTCAGATTTTTCTTTGCCTTCCATCCCCAAAAAGCTTGTGAAGTCTGAAGACAGGTGGAGATTTAGCAAACTTAGAGCAAGACAGGCCCAAATAAGGACAGATATACCCAAACTTGTGTACTTGTGCTTTTTTTCCTGTGTATTTGTGTGATCAGGAGTTGATGGCTGGAAGAATTCTGAAGAAGAATGGGAGTAGATGCATGTCAAACATATTACTAGAGTCTTAGAATGATGTTTATAGAATGAATGGATTTCTTTTTCTTCTCATCATCAATTTTTATTATATAAATGCATATCTAAAAAAAAAAAAATCCAGGTGAGAGAAACTCCATTTTTTCAAGATGTCTTGTTAGTTGATGTATTTGAGTAATTTTATGAATGCTATGCTGCTCTTTGCTACAAAAATTGGACCCTTTAAATTTGTATTTACTGCTGAATGTATATTTAAACTGATGAGGAATATGTCAGATACCTCTGGTAATTGCAGTTTCATATAAGAAATAGTTAAATTGGTGCATGTCTGGTAGGTGGTAGCAGCTGAAGGATGTAATTGAAATCCATGAAGGCTGTTGTGCCCACTGCTATTTGTGTGCAGGGGAGAAAATGCAAAGGAAGAAAACTAGGATAAAAAGATAGTTGGAATAGTTTTGAAGCTAGGTAAGATAAAATAACTAAATAAGTACTATTTAAGGTGAGTGGAGATGCTGTAATTTTTAAGTAATCTGATTTATGTAATTTAAACTATAAATATTCTAGATTTATATAACTCACTTCTAATGTAATTTTTGTTTTCATTCCTCTATCTTGCATATTCTTCCATCTTCACAGAGATAATGGGAATTTTCTGTCCAATGTATATACTAGCAAAATTCAAAGGTATTAAAAGGAATTAAGAAAGGAAAGACAGATTCCAAGTACTTCTAATTCTCATACAAATATTTAAAATGTTTCCTAAGTACGAGGTTTCAAGCTAAGCTTTAATGTAGGATTGCAGATTTCAATCTGTTTAATACAATATAATATGGTATTGTGATGGCTTTAAAAACAAATGGCTTTTGGAATGGGAAATACAGTTCTTCAGGTTCTCTAAGGTTAGGTAAACTGTTTACCAAGGTTGGGTAAAACTAACTGTTCCTCAGTGCATGTTCTCACAGTCATTAAACTCCTACATTTAGTCACTCAAGGCAGTTTCCAGTGATTAGACTCTTATCTGCCTTTCTATCAGTGATCACAAAACTTCAATCTGCAAAGAGAAAAGCTATTGACAGCGATAGGAATGTGTCCTAATGTGCCCTAACAACTGACCAGCTTCTCACTGTGATGTTGGTGTATTCACTTTCATGTGTACAACATGAAAAACACTTGCAGTTCTCCTTCACAAATGTCATTATCCCATCTCCTCTAAAGCAGTTAGAGTATCATAATCAATAAAACATGCTGAGGTTCTAGTGCAAATTGTTTGTAAAAACAAATTAATGTAAGAAGTTTTAAGGTTTTGTAATATTTATGATAAACTGTTATCTGATTTTGGTAGCCATGGGATTGCACAACATCTAGCATATCCCAGGTGCTACAGCAATGTATTATTATTTGTGGAACATTAGCTCCAAATTGTTGACTTTCAAATATTAGCATGTTGTAATTCTGAAAACAAAATGCTTGAAACATTATTAGTATTCACAGCCTTGACTTCGTTTTGGTTAAGTGGGTTTATCTGAATAAATAGTATGTTGAAAGAAGAGAAACTCAAATGACTGGCTTGATCTCATGAGGAGTTCTGTCGAGGCAGAACCCAAGTGAATTCACTAGAGTTCTCTCCTGTTTTGAAGATGTGCTACATAACCCACTGCAAGATTAATTTTTCTTTGTGATTTTTAAGAAGACGTATTTTTTTTAGTGGATCTTTTAACTTTTTGTTCTAAGGAAATCATTCTAACAGTCACTAATTCTGATTCACCGAAGAGCTATAGAAAAGGGTGATTACGGAAGAGGTTGATTCAAAAATCATTGTTTTGTGTATAAGTGCAGTTAATAAAATATTGCTTTCTTATCATATGGTACTGATTCTATTGCTACTTGCCTTCTCTTTGCAATTTAAAGAAATGTCCCTTCTTAAACTCATTTTACATTTCTTGGAATTGAGTTAATTTTTAAAGTATGTGGCTATTTGCATCCCTCTAACTTCCAAATGCAACACAACACTGTGAGGAAGTCGGGTATGGAACTATACAATGACTGTATTGAAGTGCACCACTTCTGACATCTAGAGAAATAAGGGGAGGAATTATTGTTCTTCTATCTGAACTTCATCTTTTTCTGTATAGTTTTCATTTTTCTTCAGCAGTGTTGCAGGGTTGGGGGCAGGGAGTGTATGAGAAACAGCTGCCTCCTCTTTGGGGTACAGCCCCCCTTGCAGCCATGTGAAAAATGTTCAGTGGGTAGGTGTTCTTTTTGAAATCAGGTGTATGGGGTTTTAATCGGCACCATTTTCTTTTGCAAGAAGCAGTGACTGGAACCTGCTGATAAAGCTTTTGCTTTGAGGCACAGATCCCAGAGTTCTTAAAGCCGTTTCCTGCCTTAATAAGTGAAACTAATTTTTGATGTATAACATTTATAAGCCTGTGAAACTGATAGGGCAGCTTCAGTATTTAGAAAAATGAAGCCAAAAATAAACAGATGATGAGAGTAGACAGTAAAAACATCTCCTAAAAAGCAAAGAAATGCCAGAATGATGCTGTCAATATGCTGTCATCATGATACAGTGAGAAAAGGTTTTTTAAAAATCAGATTCCTTTAAAATCAGTGATGATTTAGGCAATATGCATAATCTAGCAGCTGTGAGTGGATCACTGAAATGTATATGCTAAAAGCCTAAATGATACTGCTTCAAGGTTTTGGGTCTTTTGGTTTCCATGTGGTACTTGTTGCAGGTTCTTAAAGGGAAATGTTACTGTACTGCTGTAAATGAGGCTTTGGGCAATATAGTTGTTGCTTTCTTCTGCGTTGACAGTTGTACACAAATGCTGATTTTAACCCAAAACTTCTTAATTTAGTAGCATTCAAGGTTTTAGATTGAGAACTTGGATATCTTATTCATGAGTCTGTGTATTTACTAGTGACTGCATGTGTGGATTCATATGTAGCTTTTCAGACTAACTAAAAATGTGTTACTCATTTTTTTTTTTTTTATATTGGTAGTTGCATTGTACTTATGTGATGATGATGATGATAGTCAGTCTAATCTCTTGGCAAACCTCACTGCAAAGTATTACCCCTTGTATCCTGTTGTCATCCTCCCTTGTGGACTAGAAAAGTGATTGCAGTTAGTTTGGGAGTTACCAGGGTAACAGATCTCTGACTGTAGCATCCTTGGCCATCCCCACAGCATGGTTTCTTATGGGGTGCTCTGCTTCACTAAGGGTTCTAGAGATCCTATAATTCTTGATTGCATTATTTTATATATGACTGAAATCCTTCCTGAAGGAATGTGGGCATGTCTGCATTATGTTGTACAGAGTAATTTAGGCCGTGAGTAACTGCTGCTTCAGCTAGGCTGCTTCTAGAACCCAGAACACCAAGATGCTCAAGCCCAACCAGTCTGGCTTGAGCATCTTGGTGCTGTGCTGCAGTTACAGGATACAAGGTCAGCACTCCTTTTATACATTTGTGTTGAGAGTCAGCATAACACAGATGGGTCATACTGCTTAATCTTCATTCACTCTTGGTTTTTAGACACACTGTTAGGCTGAATTATTTCTGGAATGCCTACAACATAAGTACTATTAGTATTAAATAACTAGCAATTCATTGCAGTGTGCTGGTATAATGTGCACAGTTAAGGTTTATTATTGTAATCCAGCTGCTCTCTTTGTTATAACATTCCAAGGGCTTTCAGCATTGGCAGAGTCCTTCATGTTTTGAAGTTCTACTTTTCAAATGTAGAATGGCATAACTAAAGCTATTGTTCGAACGTTGCATTTAATGCCAATTGTTTAACTTGGGACATGCTAATAGAACTCTTATTATATTAATGTAGGACTTACCCAAAAAATTCTGAACCTTTTAGAATAGAAGTTGTCGAGAGAATGAAGTTTATGTGGGCACTTAGCTGGGCTGAAGTAAAATTGTTTTCTTGGTGATGCTGTAGGGTAGAGCAGTTGAGATTTAATGGTAGCAGGTACTTGGATACGTAACTGGGAAAAGATGCTTGGAATTACATCAACTTTTCCAATGCTTTCAAAAAACCTTTTTGGAATAATATCTTGAAATGTACTTTAATTGTTCCTACTGTGTTTGTGAGAATCTGCCTAGGTCTTGGAGAATAAATGTTGATAAATTGGAGCACTGTGAGTATGTGTAGTTGGAGGTGTTTATCCCTTTGAGTGAGGATGGTATGGTGAGATACCTGGTTATTTCACTTTGCTGTAAATTGGTTTGTTTGGAGTTATACTTGTAAAAGTTCTCTTCCTAATTAAACCAAATAATTTCAAAAGATTCTGCCCCCCAGCCCTAATATATAAGCCTGAAAATATTTACCAAGCTTTTTTCCCCCTAGAGAAAGAATTTTTCATAGAGCTTTTGTACTCAAATCATTTTGTGGTGTCTCAAGAAGCAGAATGCCGATTTCTTATGGCTCTGATATTCTGAGAACTAATCTGGCTAAACCCCAAACTTTGCATTTGCTTGTGGTTTTTGTGTTAAGTGCCTGGTAGGTAGGTGCCACGTTGTCTAAGAGAACATTAGCCTGAGGACTGTAACTTGAACATGATAAAATAGTCTTGACCATATTTGACTTACCTGTCAAAAGGAACTTCTAAAATATTTTATAAATCAGTGTACTAAATTACTGGGGTAGTTGTCAGTCTCTAAATAGCACAGGCTTTTTGACACCACCGTTCCTAAGTGCTTAGCTTAGTGGTTTCTGGCATTTTGGTGAAACATTTTTAAGAAGCTGCAGTTTATAGTGAAGCTGTGATATTGTAATCAAGCTTAAATGAAAGATCTACATCATAATAGACAAAATTAATTGGCTTTTCACTGGGATGTCATTCTCGTGTTACAGCAAGATCAGTCCTGCTGTGGTCTTCAAAATTTGTTGCATCAGCTTTGACTGTTTTCTAATGACCGAATTAGTATCTGTTGTCTTGTAAGTTAAGTTCTAGTCAAGTAATTCAGAATGGGAAGTACGTACATGGGCAAGGTTTTATGTCATAACCAGTGAGAACGATGCTGGAAGCTGTTTTCCATTTGGAATTCTGGGTAGGATATGATTGATCAAGAGGTCACACACACTTTGCTGTTTCAGATGGACAGGTTATAATGCTTGATGCTCTTCTGTTGGTAAAACAGAGTTTAATTTTTGAACTTTGTGCAGTATTCACAATTTTAGGTACCTGAAGAGATTGATGCCATTTTATATGGAAAGTAACCAAGCACCAATTAACTTGGAAGCCTTGCCCATTGAAGGATCTAGGGAGTGGGGGGAAAAAAGAGTTTATTTTTTAGCTCTGAAGGATTTTCTTTCTAACACATAGCAGAGGTGCTTCCAAATATCTCTCTTCATTGAGGTTGTTTTCTTTTAACCTTTGGAACATGGCAGGGTTATCACCTAGAATTACGTTCTTATGCTCCCTTAATTATGTATATCTTTTCCTTAACAAACCTTAAAAAAAGATTTCAGATGTTACAAGTCTAATTAAAGAGACAGACAAAGCACAGTTTATACTGTAGATTTTTTCTGCAGTTCAATTAATCAGCATGTTTTCTCTTTTAATTAAAACCATTTTAGTAAATTAAAGCCCACAGCAAAACACATATATAATTTGTTTGTAATTAGCTCTTAATTGGTGGTAGTTGAAGCTTAGCACCCTTGGTTTCTTTCTTCATGATTGCCATTTTATTAGCAGCCAGTCATTAATTAATCTTTTTTTCTAATTAGCTTATAAAACTGTTGATGGCACATTATTGTAAATGTGATTTTAAGTTCAAAGCTTGTTAATAAGCTTTCTTACTTAGAAGAACAGAGATAAAGAAATTGCTGAAAACAGTACTACAGTTCTTTTTTTAAAACTGCCTTTCTTATGAGGGGGCTGTGTAAAGCATCTAACAGCTTATAGTTAATTTTTTAATGCTGTGTTTTCTCATGAATGGAAGAAGTTACTTACATTTAAATGTTTAAATCTAGCAAAGAGCTTAATATTAGAACAGTTTTCTGTCCTTGCTCCATTACTATGTCATCCAAATATAATTTGATGTTGTAATACACAGCATAAAAATACAACAAAGGTATTACAAAGTATTTTACAGTGGAAGTTGAGCACATCATTGAAAGGGGACAATTTTCACTGCAAAATCCACTCTGTATTCTTGTTTGCTTTATATATTTTATATACGTCAGCAATGGATAACATTCCATAACATAAAAGGAGAAAATCATTGCTAAAGGCAAGCCTGAAATAACTAGATTCATATTTGATGAGAAACTGTAACAGTGTATTAAAAGGCTGCTTGGTTTCTCCTGTATGATCGTAGGATATTTCAAGACCTGTTTGAATATAGATGTTTTGTTAGAGCTTCTGTGGGTTTAGCATTTCATATATCAGACCTAAATATTTCCAGAGCAGTTCTTGAATATGTTGTCTCATTAATTCTCTTATTTGGTGTTGCATTGTGACATTGCACAGTGCTGTCTTAATGAAAAGTGTTTGCTTTATTGTATTTTATGTTAAATGTGTTGGTTTTCAAGGAAGTTTTCTGGAAGTTACAGTAGGTTCTGTTGCAACTTCATAAAAATGTTTACTCTTCTGCCTGAACTCTACATACTATTTCAACTTCAGCCATTTCTTTGCTTGTTTTAGAAGTGTTTTATGATGCTGTGCAAGAAACACTAGAAAGGGATAGCTGACAAGGAAAAAATTAAAAATTGGATAAAAAGTAAATGAATAATGTCATATTACTAAAAAGATGAGAGGCTAATTTGTACCGACTTTTTGCTAATTTTGTTCAAGCCTCAAAATGAGGAGCTGTCACCCGTTCTGTGTAGCACTGATGACAGTGCCAATGATCCATGAAATAAGCTGCCGCTGGCTTTGTTCTGATAAGAATGAACAAATCTGCACAATGTACGGCTCCCAGAATCTCATTTTCATACTTGCATGCAGGCTAAAAGAAATAAGCTGTTTGCAGGCTTGATTAATCAGACATTTGAGGGTTTTTTGTCTCTTTGATCTCTTTCGTCTCCTAGGTAACTTGCTTGACATTAATGTTGAGCTTGAGTAAAGACAATCAGGAATTGTAGACCAAACTGATATAAAAATTAAAGACCTTAACACTTTAAGTACTCCAGTAATGGTTCCGCTTTACTTCAGAAAACATCTGTTTTCATTTAATTAAAGAACAAAAGAGAATGGCATAAATATTTTTTTTTCATAGAGACCTGTTATTCCATAAAAAAGTTAAAGTATGATAATTGGTATTTTTAAATAAATGCCTTGAAACCGTTCAAAAAGAAGCAAAGCTTCAGAAATCTGTTACAAGGTAACAATTTCAGATGAGCAGAAAATTTATGAGAAACAACGGATAAGGAATTTTCATTTATGCCACGTTAAACATCTAGAGTAAGATTTTTTTTTTACATTATTATTGGTCAACTTCAAATTGGAAAGGTCTTAGCCTTGTAGAAACTAAGTTGTTTTTAAAGTTTGTCTTAAAATATATATATATATAGCGTTACAAGGATGAACCATTATATCAGCTTTACTACCCAATGTGATTTACACACTTTAAACCTGTAAAATTGAAAGGAATTTAAAAAAAAAAAATGTCGCAGTGCGTTTGCTTGAGGTTATGCAGACGCTTTTACAAATCTTCCAAGTGGCTGTAAAGATGAATGCCTCAAGGGTCTAGCCAGGGCCCTGCTTTTCCAACCAGCTAAAGCCCTTATCTTAAATCCAAGCAAAGTACCATTAATCTTTTTGAAAGACCTTTTATGGCTTTTAATATATCCCAAATTAGAACATTTTACACCCTTGGTTCCTGAAATATGGTGATAAAAAGCCTTTAGAGCTTAATTTTCCTTACTGCGTGCTCTGACCAATTTGCAGTTCTTTGTGATAATGTTTAGACACCTTAATTAAAATGCAGCAAAATATTGGATGTTCTATATGGAAAATGCTGATACTTTGACTACACAAGAAATTGTTGTATATATTTTTATTCATGCTTTCTTACTTCTTTTAAGATTGTATTTTATTGAGTTATCTGATGACCTGAAATGTTTTTTTTAAATGCAAAACCCATTGACCAAGGTTTTATGGATTTCTTCAGGAAGGGGGGGAGTGAAGATGTATGTCTGGGTGTGGGTGGGAGCAGAAGACACTTAATCTGACTAAAATGTTTGTGTGTTTATATGCAACATTTGTTTTCATGTCTTGGAAAATTTGACTCTATGCAGCCCAAAAATGATAACATTAGTGCTGTAAAATGTTTCTCCTTTCTCTTCCACATGCACTACAGAGGGTATTATAATCCCATTTTTCCTGTACTTTCAAAGATGGAAGAACTCATTCTGTCTTCCAAGAAATACAGTTGAAAAGATTTTTCTGCAGCATTTATGTAGACCTCACTTGTGTATATTTGCATAAGTGTTCAGTAGGCCACTAGAACATATTTTAAGGAGATGCTGTTATTCATCACATAGTAAGAATTAATTTTCAAGTATGTTAGGGGGTAAAATACAGTACAAAAATTAAGGCGTGGTTCTGCTGATTGACTGACTTCAGCCATCAAATTGCTCTATTTTTTTAGCTAATAAATAGTCCAGTGTCAATTAACATGTAAATATTTTTTCAATACTTTAGGTGAGTTTTCTAAAGCATTTTTATACTGCAAGTGTGTTAATAACTTCCCTTAAATATGAAGTGACAATGCAAATAAGAGAATGCTGTGTTCTAGTCTGTGACTTGAGATTTGGCAGTTCAGATGTTGGCATGGAGTTACTGATTATATAAAAAGTTGATGCTCAGGGGAAAAATGATGTAGCTAATAATATAAAAGTTTTGAAATGTTTGGTCACATGAATTATTTTGTGCATCAGTGTGATTCCACAGGCACATATTTATGACTTTATAGGTGCAAATAGTAAATTAAAAGCTTGTTTAGCATTATTTATTTTACACATATTCCTTTTAAAATATTATGCTTACCTCTTAACTGTTTGTATTGCCAGTGCTTAGAACCTTAAAGCAGGAGCTGATGATGTGCTTATTGTCTGCATCATGTAGACTCTCAGTCTTCTGCAGGGAGGCTGCTTTCTTGATTCTTGAACCCTGAAAAGACAGTAAGGTAGAGCAGCTTGTAGTGATGTTGTTTTGTTTTGCTTTGTTAGCAAAAACATGGTCATGGTGTCAACCAACCTACGTGGTAGGTGTTTAATGGGAGAGTTGTAGAAGATGTCAGTGCATCTACACCTGAAGATGTATTCTTGAGTTCTCTCTCATCTTATCTGGATAAAACATCTCTTGGAGTAAATAAGAGTTACCTGTGTAGATTATTGAAGTATATTACCATTAATAATGGAATTTAAACCAAAGTGTTAAGGAATGTTCTTTTACTTGGGTCTCCCATGCCTTTCTTCTTTTATAGTCGCATGACATTTGGGGAAATTTAGCATATCCAGTCAGAAACATGTTGGCTAACTTCAGTAGGTTTTGGAGTGGATAGGAAGAAAAACTGTTTATCCGCATCACAGTTTGTAGCTGTTTGTTTTGGCTGAATGAATTGCTTGTTTGTCTTGGAGAAAAGCAGTAACTTTTGAGACCAAATTCTTCTGTAATTCATCATTTAGTTGCAAATATGTCAAGTGATGATGTACAAAATGTAACTGCAATTAACAAGTTATGAGTGCTGATTAAGGAAAATAATCTAGTCATAGTTCACAGTACCTTCTTCCATCTTTTTTGCTTTGTTCTTTTTCCCCACCTTGACGTTCACTAAAGTTAATTCTCACAGTGTGACTAACTTTAGGAAAGTAAAGTAGTTTTCACCTACAGCCTACTATGACCTTATTTGAAAAGCATGCATATTATCACACTTATAATCTGAAAGCTGTTAATGTGTAGACTAAATGCCAGATGGACTCTAAGGACACTGCTTCATTTATTTTCTGGATAGACTGATTAAAACTGGTACTACTGGAAAATGTGTGGTAGTAGCAGTTCTTCCTGTATAAAACTTTTTGGGTAGTTTTTGTATTAGTAAGATCTGATATTATTGTGTTAGCACAGTTGAGGTCACAGACTGGTCTTAATAATGGAGACTGTGTGTGTGTATCTGTCTACATTTTTATTTAAAACAAACAAACAAACAAAAGCATCTAGTGGGCTATTGCCCTTTTTTTTTATTCTTGAAAATGAAGGATTTGGTGAAAAGGATTGCTTGCCCCAGGATCCCAGTCCTTTGTGTTTCTTTTGAGGCATTCTTGCTTGTCTGATCTAATAGTAGAGCATCAGCCTAATATTTGAAAGACATTTTAATATCTATTGAATTTTGAGAAACAGTATCAGACCAAGTAATTTGTAAGGCTTAAATTTCATATGAGCTATTTGCATCTATTCAGTTTTCCTTTGTTCCTGTTTATGTCTTAGCTTGGTGTGAAAATTGCCAAAGCTGCTGCTTGCCGCAACTTTGTAAAAGCCAAGCAAGAAGCAGAGGCTGCCCAAGAAGCTCGAAAGAAAAAGAAGCTTGCTTGGGGGTAAGTCATTTGAGTATGGAATTAAACATTTGTGGTTTTATTGGCACTAAGTGTATACAATACAATCTCAGTTAAATGTTTTCTTAGTTGAAATAGGCTTGTGCTAATCTTATTTGTCTTGTTTAACCTTGTTGGGTTTGAGGGGTTTTTTTGTGGGTTTTTTTAGCAATGTATCAGACTTAAGTACAGAGGCTTTATGATAATTAATATATTGGTTATATGGCTACATTTGCCTTAGTGTCTTTATTGCAGTAATAAAATGAAGCTTTAATTTTTGTTGTTACTAAGAATAGATGGTTGAATACCTGAAACGTACATGCTCATGATTCCCAACATGGTTTTTGTGCTTTATTTCAGATTTGAAGCCAAGAAAAGATGGGAAACAAAAAGCAACATGGGATACATGTAATCCATCTTGTTTTCCTCAGGAGTTAAATACCCATTTTTACTTGAAGAATCTTTGTGGGCAACTTAAGAACACACACACAAAAAAACCCCAAACCAAAACCTAGCACATCAAATTCCTTGTGTTTCTTTTAATGCTTTTAGACTGTTTTGGCTCTCTCTTATAATGTAGCAAAAATACTATCTAAACATCAGTAATATGTTAATTATAGTATTTTTTTTCCAAAGCATGAAAATCTAAGATAATGCATTGTAGAATGGGTTTGGAGTTTGATAGAGAACTCTCTAAAGTTGGAATAAAATACTTGGTCCAAATGTGTTTTGTGCTGCACTGGAGTTACAATGCATGGGTACAAGGAGAGGGATAAGTTTCCCTGCTAAGGTTGTACAGACCTAATGCAGTAAATACTACTTTTCTGATTGTTTGAAAGTTGTGGGTGGGGCATTAAATAAAGAAAAGCAAAACCACCTTACCTGTTTTAAAAATATTATTATTTATGCATTTGTGGGCTTAGTAAATGTAAACAGAAAAAAAAAATGGGCTGAAAAAAGTCCATCGTCCGCCTCCTGGGAGGATCTGGTACTATTTGTCATGTCCTGCTGTCATATTTTTTTAGAGTATTTCACATTCCCATTTTTCTTTCCTTCCCAGGAACTCAAGTTTTAAAAGTCCCAGTTTCTTTGAGCAGATGAGGTATAATAATATGTATTTTAAAAAATATCTGAAATATGTTATGTTGGGCAGTTAGCTACACCCAAGAAACAAATGCAGATTTTACTCCAAGTCAAATGTTTTACAGATCAATTAAGATTTGAATGTTTGTTATAAGATTATAACAAGAATTTATGATAATGTTTCTTCAAAACTACTCTCAGTGAAAAGCAAGGACACATTCAGAACTAATAACTTTTCTCCCTGAAGCTCTTGCATATATGTTTAGTCACCAAAATGCCTGAATTGAATTGGTAATGTAAATGTCAGTTATTGTTAACCAAGATTAATATGTTTCAGGCCAAAGGTATGGTATTAGCGTAATGGTGATTTACTATGTAAGTACTTGAGGCTAAAACAACTTGCCAACAAATAGCAATTTTAAGTTTTACGGTACTGATTCGAAGAGTTTAGGTTTGCAGCCCAACGTGGAATAGTGCATTTTTGTTCATTAGCCCTCAGGATGTTTGATTCTTTTTCTTTTTTAGCAGAACATCGTATTTCTTTCACAAAGATGAGAGTGAGTTTGCAGTATGGTAATCTGCAGTTAGCTGTAATTAGTTATGATGACAGAGTTGAATACGATTGCCAGGATTGTAAATCAGGGGCTACACAGGCTTCTGCAGTGTAACACCATAAATCTCACACTATGGTTTACAAACTATATGAGCTTTAGAAGCTTTGGTGTGGAAGGAAGTGATAATCTCTTTGTAAAGTAATTATAAAGGTAAGTTGCATGTTTACTTGCATAAACAGGTTACACCATGAACCTTCATCAAGATTTTTCTCAGTTCCAAATGTTCCTGTCCTAAACTTTCAGGCACTCTGTCCATAATTTCTGTTATTTTTTTTTTTAAGCAGCTGGCAGATGAGTGTTAGATACAGTTGACCTTTCTGCTTGTTATATACTGAAAAGCAGAATGATGCTGATAATTTTGTGCTAAAAACATCAGCAGTATTCCATTAAACATTTTAAAGCAGTGTATATTAAACAAATGCTATACACTTCCTTGTAATTGTTGCTCTTAATAGTAACAGTGTTTATTAATCAAATAAAGACCTTGATTTAATTGCTAGGATCGTTGCTGTTTGTTATGAAAATGTGCTTTAAAAGAAATCCAAACCCTCAAAAACCAGTTATTGTCTGAGAACTTGCCATGTTGTATTTGTCACAGCAGTGCATACCCAGCCACCTGTAATATTTCTGACTTAAATTAACCAATTAGTTTTATGTTAGGCCATTAATGCTGTAGCTATTTAGGAAGTATGCAGAATATTTATGTTGGGTTACTTATGTGACGTATTTTAAAAATGATCACATTTCAAGTATTTTGATCTACCTAAAGTATTTGCTTAGAATATTAGTTAATTCCCAGAATTATACCACATTTGAAAAACCCGATTAACCAGGAAAATACAAAACCCTAATAGAGATTTATAGAGATCATCTGAATAATACATAACTGTACATTTAATAAACATCTTCCTAAATTGTTGATCTGATTCTAAGATGTCTTGCATTCCTGACACATTTTTGTAGTTTTGTTCTGTGCTGTGAATTTTGGCCAAACAAGTAAAACTGCATTCTGAGATTTAACTTTCCCTGATTTGTTTTTTTTTTAACAATCCCAATGCTTGTTTCAGTTAGCCGAAACCTTTTTAATCAGCTTAAATATTTAATCTCTTATACTGAACTAAATCTGAGATGTAGTAATAATTCTTTTAGCAAATGGAAAGTTTGCACTATCTCCTCGTCTGACTGAAATTACGGATCTAGAGGAATGTACTTAAATTATTTCAGTACAATCTGTTGTGAAGCCAGATATTTATTAGGAGCTTATTTGATGGTATCTTGGGTTGGGCAGCTGTTAAAAGGCCACCTTGCCTGACCTCCTTCCTACCCCTCAGAGAAAGGCTGAAATGCATGCACTAGTTTTGCCCCAATTTTTTCTCCACCGCAGTTTCATATTTCTTCTAACTGTAGTCATGGTCCCCTCTTGGATATCCTGAGTAGTCTGAAGTCATTTGAGGAAAAATCTTGTAGCTTCCCAAGTGTGGTTCTCTAGAGTAAACAGAAAACTAACTTTGAAAAGGGGAATGTCTTCTTACATTGTTCTCTGAACAAGGATTTTGTCTTGAGCTAGGTGGTCTGATCAAAGCCAGCTCTGGTATGTGCCAGTAAGGCCTCTTAACCGAGTTCATTACTCAGGTGCTGTAACACAGTGAGGTGGTTGGGTTGCTTTTGGTTTTACAGTGGCATTGCTTGATGTCAGGTTGATGGCTCTGGGTGCTCTTCACCAAGCAGTGTGGATGCTTCTTGTCGTATGCTTCTCACTCACGTGGTTATCATACTTCTTTCATTTCTGATCCCATCTGGGGATAGTCCAGACTCATATTCTTGCAATTCTGTTGCGTTCAAAGGCCTACACAATCAAGAAATAAATTTGTTATCAGCTCCTGTGATAAAATACAGCCAGTTTCAAGTTTGACAACAGCATACTAATACAATTACTAGTATTTCTTAATACTGCATTCCTGAGCTCCTAAACCAAAGAGTGGCTGCAGGGACAGTTTGACAGATAAAAACATATATAGTTGTTAGAGTTTAAATAGTTATTTGCCTGCAACCATAATCTGTTTTTTTTTTTTTAGTTTAATTCTGTTGGAGAAGTTTCAAAGATAAATATGGTGTGTAATAAGCCTTTGCAACCTCTAATTTGTGAAGGAGTGTCTGTCCAGTTAATACTTGCTCATTGAAGCAAGGGGTTTTGAAATAGCTGAAGTACGAACTGTAATTACTGATGTCTGTTTCCTATTCACCTATGGCTTCTGGCATTTGATCAAAAAATGTAATGTATTGCTTAATCTCAAGAGCATTCCCCACTTTCAAAAATATTTACTTTATGAGAATTTTACAGCACTAAATGACCTCAGCAAAACCAGAGTAGATTTTTATTTGGCATTGTTCATATGTAGTTAATCCACCAACAAGTATTTTTCCTGTTATTTCTGAACGTTGGTAATTCAGATATGCATGTATTTATAATGTACCTCTAGTGCAAGCTCAAAGCATTATAAGAAGTTTTAAATATATTAATAATAGGGCAGGTTTTTTACTTCACAAATGGGGTGGCTAAAAAGAGGAATACAAAGGTTGGGTGATTTACATAAGGGCAACCTGCAGCCTGTGGGCAAATGGAATCTCCTGGTTTGTGTGCAGTTTGTCAAAGCTGGAAATAACATGGAGAAAAGTCGTGAACAAATGTGAGGCAGGTGTCCAAATTTCTTTGAAAGCCATCGGGAATTGGGTACCTCATTACTGTCTGTCCTACTGAGAGGGTAAAAACCTGGGATATTGAATGCACATGTTCCAGGCATCACAAGAGTATGTGGAAGCCCTAATTTCATTTGAGAAAAGTTGTCATCTTTCTTGTTGAAAAACACCTGCATTGCTTTGATCTGCCTCCAGCTGTGTTTATTATACCATCAGATCTTGTCTTCCCGATTTCCTTGGGACTGTGTGTAACAGAGTTGAGAGTTTTTTTTTCTGTTTCTTTGCTTAGAGTCAGAATATAACATTTTCTCCTCAAAAAGCATAAGAGTTAAACAGATACTAAGAATGCAAAGAGCCAGCTTTATAATGAGCTCTACAGATTGTGCATGTGATGGTTCTTACCGTGGTCATTCTTTGATTATGTTCATAAATATGATGGGCACCGTCTGAGGAAGGAGAAAGCTATTTGCATTGAGAAGACAGCGTCATGCCAAGATGTTGGTTGGGTTTGAAATCGGAGAACCATGTCAGTTATTGAACCGTCATCCTAACTTAATTAGTACATTAATTTCTCTTGGAGTTTGCCAGGTATGCAGACTGCTCGGCTCATACAGATGAAGTGACTTCAGGTCAACATAAAGTGACCACAGATTGAAGTGAGCAGTTGTGTTTCTGTTGTGTGTCTCAGAATGAGCTATCCTTTCGCAACTTTTTTTGCTGTAACTGAGTGCAAATTCATGTGATATAAGAAAAAATGGGGAAATAAAGATTCTTACTCAAATGAGAACCAGCTGCTCTCTATCAGATAGCAAAAAAGGGAGGATTTTTGTTCATCCTTTTTGGCAGCCTATCTGAAATGACCAATATATTCATATATGCCAAACAGCAAGTGTTAGATATTGAATAAAGCGTAATGCTGCCTGTGGAATCTCTTAGCTAGATGGTATCTATGGTATTTGAAAGCTTTCTGTGTAGAGAATTGGTTGCTGATCTTGTGGGACCTTCCCTAATGCTGAAATGTTAGTTGGCCTCTACTGCTAGAGACTGTTAATTCCAAATTAGTAGCCCCTGAATTTACCAGAACTGCTGAGATAAGGAACAATCACCTGCATCTTCTGTGATGAAAAATCATCACATCCTGTTGAGAACTGAAAAGATTCCTAATGTAACTGAGGGATTGAGGTGGGTTTGTTTTTGTGTGGTTTGTTTTGTTTTTTAAACATTGATTCCTCATCTGTAGAATTTACTAAAATACCTTTTCCACAATTGTATTCTAAGTGTCTGCAATAAGGTAGGTTTCTAAGAAAGCCCTAAATAAAGCTAGGTCTGATGTGCTAGTATGAACTGTAGATGCTCAAAGAACGTTGGAGCGTTGGCCCATTGCATGGTTCTGCTTCTATTGCCATCAAAGAATGTGGCATGGAGCTGTTGTTTTCTCCCAGAATTAATGAAGAGAAGGTTGAGAGCAGCCTGCTAGCAAGAGCTGTCCTCTCTGTTATCTGCTGAAGGAGTACACAAGCTGCAAAGAGGGAGAGTCAGCCAAATGGGCATTTCCGATTTGAATACTTTTCTCTTTATAGAAATACATTTATGAAATGTCCTCCACTCCCACCACAGCAATGCCAAGGGCCTTTCCTGCAGAAATACAGACATCACTGAGGTTTCTTTGTTGATTCTAACAAACAACATTATTTTAAAATAAGCTTTGCTTTAGGTCACTTTAATTTTTAAAGAGCAGCTCAGAGAAGGGATTTGGATGCACTTTGTCAAGCAACAGCACATTTTTCCAGGCTCCTCAGGGCTGCAGTTTCATGTCATACCTTTATCAGGCTTTTTAAAGATCTGTGTTCCACCTCGCACCCTGGAGTAGACTGCCTGCCATTGGGGTCAGGATTTCAGGTTACCCATCTCTGGTGTGTTTGAGCAGTCCTTCCTTCCTTTCCAATCTCTTCTTCCTAAAGGAAAAAGTTTTATTTTTAAAACAATTCCTTTCAGTGATCCAGTTTAGAGTGCAACTCCACAAATGGTTGTGGATGTTTAATTGGAGGAGTAGTAGAATGGGAGCAAAAGGAAGGATGAAGTTCCTACAGAAGAGGAAAGAGAGGGAACGAACCTTTTATACTGGCATGATCGCAGGTCACACTGTACTCAAGGGCCCTGTACTCAGTTTTAGTCTGACAGTGTCCCCATGGGAATCTGCCTGCATTGATTTTGATAGCTGATGATAATGCTGGTTGTTGTTAGGTATAATTGTGGATTTGAAGCATAGAATCATTTGATGTAATTAATTTTTTTTAATAATTTGTTCAAAAATCCCATGCTCTAGGAGTATGTTGCCAGTCTTTTTCATCATGAAAGTGGCACAGTTTAGCTACAGGATAATCTCTGGGGATCATATTCTGCTGCCCTCAATCAAAGAAGAGCCTTTACTCCAAAACTGGTTGCACTGGAACAAATAAGGGTGATAAAATTTGTATGAAAACAAACTAAACTGGAGATGTGGACCTGCCTTTGCTAAGGGGAATGGATATTAGCTCCTATTGCAATGCTGTGTGGAGAAGGGTGTATAAATCTTTAAACTCTGAAGGCAACTGTTAGATGGTGAAAATGAAGCAGGCACTGCTGTGTTTGGTGCTGCTAAACATCATTTAGCACTTAAATGCTAGTGAGGCCTGTACAGAAAGAGCTCTCCTACATGTTAACTGCCTTGCAGGTGCCTGAGCTCTGTTCTTCTGCATTAATATTCATTGGTCCTAACACCTGCATGTTGCCAGAGTTCTATCAGATATTTACAGATCCTCAAAATGTGATTCCCAGTGGATTTAATGGGCTTCATCAAAAGATCTGGGCCTTAGTTCTAAGGTTTCTGGAATATTGGTTTTCTTACAGTCTTGAGTAAGGTGAAGTGGAAAGGGTTGTGGAGGAGTTTTTAACTAATAGCTGCAAGGAAGTGTTGTGAGATGTCCAGGCTTCAGAACTGATTTATCTGATCCAAGGAAAAAGGTATATTGAAGCTGGGGAAAAAAAAAAAAAACAAACCAAAAAAAACCCAAAACCAAACCAACAAACCTTAGAAAAGGAACTGAGAGCAGAAAAGGCTGGAGAACTGGAGATAAAGGCAGACAATGGGTTGGTGGAAACTCTCCCAGCTCCACTGATGTCAACGGGGAGATAGTTTCTGTCTATTAAAAAGCAGATGCTTGGTTTACGCAAGTTGCGAGTGCATCACTTGCTGTTATTTAGGTACAGGGAGGTGCTAAACAACTCACTCAAGGCTGCCTGGATGTTGTTTATATTTCAGCATGTGAGCTCTGTAAGTTCAACACAGTTATTGCTGTAACAACAACAAAGACCTTCCTAGGAATGTTTTTGTGTTGTTTAATGAGAGCTTATCACAGCTGGCATGTCCCTTTCATTACCCTCATGTAAGAGAACCAGATGAATGCTGCTGGAAGTGTACTGGTCACCATCGCTGTAGACAGACTGGTAAGACCTGGAATAACCACCAAATAGACCATGTATGACACATTTTTGGTGCCATTTGGGAATGCCCACACCTTCATCAACAGAGTTCCGTAGTTTAGAAGGAGGAATTTCATGGGTTATACAAAGTGATCAGCTCATTGGTTAGTGTAATCTAGAGAGAATGTTTCTGTAATCCTGAAAACTAGCTGAAAGCATTTCCCTGTGGTTGTGAGATGGGGAAAATAAAGCTATAAACCTCTGCTTGTCATATCTGAGCTCCCTCTGGTGTAGACAGAACATGTACTGCTTGCACAGATGTCAACAAAATACTACCTGAGTAGCAATTTTACTCTCGTTGCCCCTTAGTCAAATGCTGTTCCTTTCTATCGCACTGACCATGCTCATAGCTCAGAGCTGGGGCTGCTGACTCACAAGGGCCCAAGTATGAAGGTAAATACACTCATTTTTTCCCCAATAAGAGCACAAGCAGGTTAGGAAAGCTGGCCAAGGCCATGGAGATTATGACTCATGGGTTACAAAGAGACCTGATCTCAAATTAATGATAACCAAGCACTGGCAACATGACATTTGATTTTTATACAGTGAGAACCTGGCAGCAACCCTTATGATTCACAGGTAATCTCTTATAGGCGCTATTTTCCACTGCTCATAACCCATAGGTCTTACGTATTTTGCCTTTCTCCCAGATTGAATATTTTCAATTGACTTAATTTTTGTCATAACTAAATGTCAACTAGAAATTTATGAGACATAATCACATCTAGGATGCAAATTATTGTTGAAATAGGATTTTGGGAAGGATTGTTAGAAATTTACAACTCCTCCCATGTTATTTGTCGTGAAATTCATCCATTTTGATGCCAAATCAAGAGCTGTATAATCCTTATTGCACTAATTTGCTAGTGTGATATGCCACAGACAAAAGATTTTCTGTACCAAGAATGAACAGAAGCTTTGTTTGAAATCTTTTATATAGCCCAGTATTTCAGATTTAGCATCGAGTGGCACTGCAAATGTTCATATCAGTTGATATTTAGAGCACTGCTCAGCAGTGCAATTCATTATACAAGCATAGAATTTTACTTCTAGAAAAAAATAAGTGGAAGTGCTTAGATCACATAGACTCCATTAGAAATAGGATGTCCATCTAATAATAGAAAAAATGTGTGAATTCGTCCTGAGGATAAATGAGTACAGCTCTATTGAAGCAAGTGGTCTTTTTATATAAGTGGAATTGCACATGTTTTCTCCAGGGATCAGTTCAGTCCACTTTGCCTTTGTAGTCTACACTGAAATTCAAGATAGGAAAAACTTGCAGAGTATTTGCATGCACTAAGTGCCTGGCGTAGATCAGAGTCTTTATTTTTCATTTTTGCTAGCAGTACAATCATTTAAAATTAAAGAAAAAATAAAACAAGTAATTAATCCTGTATGAATGTTCAAACATTCTGTTACTAAGAGTTATTTTCTCCCCCTAGACCTTGGACTTCCTCTGTGTGTGATCCAAGAAGGCGAGTAAAAGTCCTTTCCAGGAAAATACAATTTTCAAGTACCCTGATTGTGCTATGATACTTGCTCTACCTGAATCTTTTTAGATAACAGGCATCATGCTGTCTTTGGTTTATTTATCTCTGATCGAAGAGCAGGGGAACATAGAAGTGGCAGTCAAGGAACATATCAGGGGTGTATACACAGTTTGTGATAGCAAGATCAAGCAGAACTTGTGAGAACGAGAATTTTCTTCATCTAGAAATTCAGCTGTGCTCGTAATAAGATCCACCCTCACAAAGGAAAAAGAGCAATCTGGAAAAACCTCTCTCCCCCAACTCCATCCCCTTGAAAGGACAGTCTGATCTTGTTTTTAAGGTATGGATTTGGACCCTGGATATTTTTCCATGGTCTTTTTCAGGCCAGGCTAAGATCATTCTGTCACAATTCAAGCTGGCTAACAACCAGCCAGCTCCAATCCCAAATCTGTGCAGCTCTATTAGTGTGGTGCTGTGTCCACTCTATTAAACCTTCCGAGTCCCTAAGCCTTGTTTGCAAAAAATCCGGAGAGACATTCCTCAGAATATCATAGTTCAATATTCAGCACTGGCACCATTTCACAGTGAGACCTTGGAAAAAGTGCTCTGAGCCAGATTTTTAAACATGCAGAGCCATCCCAGAGCCCACGGTTAAAATGCTACTGATCTTCTAAAAGACACTGCTCAGTTGCAATCTCTGTTTTTGCCAGAGGGTATATATAAAGCCACTCAAACTTTTGACACTGCCTCACAGGGAGGCTGTGAATGAACTTGTGCATTAACCCCTAAGTACAGGCACTCTCTTTTTGATCCAGTGGAAATTTAATTATTTATACAAACCGACATGACACTTCTAGGGAGGATCAGTCAACCCTGGGATACGCGGTACCTCAGTGGCTGGGATATTTCCTCAGCTGTAAGAAGGGTGTCCTCCAGACTCTAGTCCAGATTTGACAGAAGAAATAAAATATTTTAACTTTTCTGATGACTACTTTGGTGAAAAGTTAATTCCTGGTGGGAAGCTGGTTGCTTTCTGTCCATCTTAGCACAGGTGGGATGCACAACTCTTGGGAGAACCCCAATAAGGAAGGACATCTTGCCTGGTCTGAGGGAAGTGCCTGTTTTTAGGCTTATTTGTATAATCTCAGCCTGCTGCCTCTACAGTTCAGCTGTTCAGGTTCTCCTTAAGCTATGGTGAAGGGGAAGAACAGGCCTTACTTACCACAGGGAGAGGGTGTTCCTGTGCTGAGGGACCTCACGCTTCCATGCTCAACCTCTCAGCATTGCAGTACCTGAACTCTTTAGGAGATACAGCCGTGATGTCTCACTCTTGTTTTCTAATCAGGAAAAAAGGAATCTTCATTCTCTAACCTCTTCTTTGTGTTACCTGCTTACAGCGAAGCTCTTTGCTGTGTTGCTGCTACACTCAGGCCAAAAAACAAACACAAAACCGATCTTGACAGTGTCCTGTGCTGCAGAGGGGAACAGCTTTCCTTTGGCATTGATGAAGGGGAGAGAAAAGGAATGAGATTTTACATGAGTGGTGGTTGATCCCATGAAAGACTCTGTGGAGGAACCTGTGAGAATACTGTGTCTCTAACCAATGCCTGAGCTCTCAATTCTTTCTGACTGACAATACACCTGGACAGAGGTCTATGTAGTTAGAAGAATAAAGGCTTTCACCATCTGACCATAGTTGCTTCTTCCTCCCCCACTGTACAATTATCTTCTTAGAGGATTTTTTTATTTATTTATTTTTAATACAGAATGGCTCTGGTGCACCCATGCAGCCTGGTTCCTTTGGCAAACCATTTGTCTTATATTGGTGCTTGCTACTGATTCTCCAGGACAGTAAGTGTTCTTCATCTTCTTTCTTCCAGATGTCTCAAATGGTGGGTCAGCCACACTTGTCTTTTGTGGTCTGAAAGTAACTATAAGGGGTTATAAGACCAAAAGGGACAAAGAAACATGATTAATTCTGCCATGATTTATATAAAAATCTGTGTGAGAAAGAAGGATAGAATCTGTTTTACACAAGCAGGTAAGTAACAGTACATGGAAATGCCAACTTCCAGTTATTTTAAAATGAGATCAAAGATGACTACTTCTTTGTTAATTATCAAGAATTAAATTTTGGCTTTCCTCATGTGGAAAGAATGAAGGTAAAGGTACAAGAGCAATTTAGTTAACTTCTTGTGGTAGGCTGACCTTCGCTGGATGCCAGATGCCCACCAAGGTACTCTATCACTTCCCTCCTCAGCAAGACAGGGCAGGGGGGGGGAGAAAAAAAGATGGAAAAACTAATGGGTCAAAATAAAGGCAATTTCATAAAAGCAAAAGCAAAGGCCATGCAGAGAAGCAGAGGAAAACAGAATATTTATTCTCTAGTTCCCATCAGCAGGTGATGTCCATCCACTTCCTGGTAAGCAGGGCTTCAGTAAGTGTAGCAAAGTTGTTCTGGAAGACAAACGTCATAATAATGAATGCCCCCCTTTCCCCCTCTGTTCTTCTAGCTTTTATTGCTGAGCAGACATCACATGGTATGGAATATCCCTTTGATCAGCTTGGGTCAGCTGTCCTGCCTACGTCCCCTCCCAAGATCTTGCCTACCCCCTGCCTACTGGTGATGGGGGGAATGTTGGAGAGACAGCCTGGATGCTGTGTGAGCACTGCTCAGCAGTAGCCAAAACACTGGTGTGCTATCAACACCTTTCTAGCTCCCAAAGCACAGCACTATCAGGGCTGCTTCGAGGGAAATTAACTCCATCTCAGCCAGACCCAATACACTTCTTGTGTATCATTGTGCAAGAGGTACCTGTGAAGAGGGCTGCATCAGTTCAGAAGAGGCATGCACTTGAGAGCTCAGAGGGTGTACTTCCAAATTGTATTACAAGCTGAATTTGAATTTTGTCCTGAGTCTAAGGCAGGAAGACCAATGAGACAGAGTCATTTGCAGGAGATATTGGACATAGAATCCCATTTAGAAATATTTATCTGATCTCTTTATGCTTCTTTAACAATAGCTACACATGGGGCATAAGGGGTTGAAGAAGCCTGTGAAATGACCCATTTTTATGGGAGAAAGGAAATGTTACAATTCAACTTTTCTTCCCCAAGGTGTCTGTTGTCCTTTCTGAAGAACTAGATATTGCACGGTGGATAGCAGGGGCTATAT
>NW_010313019.1:0-21833 GCF_000700745.2 Antrostomus carolinensis
GTGAGGGCGGTGAGACACTGGAACAGGTTGCTGTGGATGCTCCCTTCCTGGCAGTGTTTAAGGCCAGGTTGGATGAGGCTTTGAGCAACCTGGTCTAGTGGAAGGGGTCCCTGCTCGTGGCAGGGAGGTTGGAACTAGATGGTCTTTAAGGTCCCTTCCAACCCAAACCATTCTATGATTCTATGATTCTAGGTTCCTGTTAGCCTTTGTCACTCCTAGGGCATCCTATTGGCTCATGTTCAGCTTACTGAACTTACACTCCAGGTCCTTTCCAGTAGAAGTGCTACCCTGGCTGTTAGTTTCAACATGGACCAAATGTAGTTGCTTCCTGTCATATTATCAATGCACGTCTGCTTATATGGCACAAATACATGTGTGCTGGTACACGTGATGAGAATTTGTCATACATCCTCACATATGTTCAGATCATCCATCAATTATGAGATGAGAGGCACTTCCATTTTGGTTCTGTGATGGACTCACATACAAACACATATTCAAAGACTTGTCCACTGCATTACAAAAATACAAGTCTCGTACATGAGAAGTGCACCCTGGAAAGAAAGTTTAAGTGCAAAAAATATAACCCAAGTTCCTTTATTCTGTAGTTTTCCTCTTCCTTTTATCAGTTCTCTTTTCTCTCCCCTAACATATTATATTCATTCCAGAACATTTTGAATAATAAAAAAAATCTGTAATATTTTTCTGCACATTCCTATTTATCTGCAAGTACAAATAAATATTTGTAAATAATCTATACTTTTGGAATTATTACAAAAGTATATAATCAGAACTGGTTTTTTACAGTATGTTCAGTGTGCTACAACTTATAAAATCTAAAACCTACATAATGAATAAATAAATTAAATGAAAACCCGATTAAATGAATGAAAACAACAGATGACAGGAGGACAGAAAATGGCTTGTGTCAGTTGAATGGAAAGATAAGCAACATTAAAAAGTCATCACACACTACTTTCAAATTGAGCTGTAGTACAGTATATATTCCCCTGTGCTGTGTAGCCAGTATAATGCAGCTGTGATGGGAAGATGTTACTTTCCATCACTGAAAGGGCAGCTTAGATCTGAGTCAGTTCAAGTATTGGCATTTAAACGGAGTCTTTAAACATTTTTGACCAGTGGATCTTTTTAACCCAACTAGAGATATAGCCAGCTACAAATATATGTACGATAATGCAGGACCATTTGACTGTGCTGGAATTGAAACTCCTCACAATAAAGTGCACAATGATTAGTGCAGACATAAATTCAACATTAATAGTAACACCACATCATAAGTTAACTCTTACTTTTAATACATTTACCTGAACATGAAGTAAAATGAAAAGTCTGCAAACAGCAAATCTTTCAGAAAATTTATGAAAACTGAGAGATCCTACAATCTTTATCTCTAAAGTCATAATCCTTATCTCTCCTATGCCAAAGGAATAACTCTACTGGCTTCAACTAGTGAGATAAAACTTTGCTAGAAAAATCTTTTTGAGAGAAAAATTCTTTCTAGAGTAAGGTTTTTGCAGAATGTGCTCATATTTAGCTCCTAAAATATGACTTTTCATAAGTAAATGCAGAATTCACTAAAACAGCTCCAGGTAAAATAAGTCTTTGTACTATTCTATCTTAATTTGTTTCCAAATCCAGTTACACTCAGTTCCTAGGAGACTTTCTGCCACACTAGGCAACTATCCTTTAACATAACCCAACTTATTTTGCAAAAGTCACTTGAGAATGATAAAATCCTGATGTGACGTTACTACCAACCTAGGTCAGAGTCAAGTACCCTAGAGGTGAATGTCCACATCATATTTCCATTCCTAACAATGACCTAGCTGTAACATCTTTAGCGCTGAAATACTGTTCCCTAATTCACTACTTAACCAAACATTTTTAGGACAAAGTTCAGAAAATTTGAGGTACACGGCAGTATTCAAGAACTATTTCCAATGAAAGATCTTTTTTTGACCATGCCAAACACCTTCAATAATTTGAACTCTGAATAAGAAAAACCATCCAACTCACCTTCACCACTCCATTTTCATGCATGGTGATACAGTTGTTGGGATCCTCTGAAAGCTGGAATAAAGCCTGAGCTGTAGCTCTAAGAACTGACGGATCATTTGACTTCAAGTAACGTACTAAAGGAGCTACAGCTTTGGTCTCTCCAAAGGTAACTCTGTTGCTCCCCCACATGCAGCAGTGAGAAATGGCCTCTGCTAAGTGACGTCGTAATTTGTCATTGTTCTGAAGAAGGTCAAAACACAATAAATTAAAGATGACATAATACAATAAAAATTTCATAGGAAAGCAGAACTGCATTCTCAAACATCTTTAAGGCATCCCAATTTAACTGCAGTACAATTAAAAACTAGAGAGAGCTGTAAGGCATGGAGCTAGTAGTCCCTTATTCTCTTTGTAGGAAGTGCTGTGAATTTTTATATTATTTTAAAGGTGCTTTTAGACTGACTAGAAATTAGATAAGATTAGCATTAAAATGTAACATATAGCCCCATCACTGAGATTTTCTGCATGGTTCGGATTTATTGTTCTCTCAAGCCTTTGTGCTTTTTTCATAGGGCGGCTCCTTCTCTCAACAGCACTATTCAGCAACAATGACTATTAAAATGAAGCTTATCTTCCAAAGCAATTTTAGTACCAGCCACAGAGTGATTTCATGTCCAATATATGCCTCATAAAGGAAGGATTCTATAGCTCTTCCTTGCAGCTGCTGCAAAACCTACTGCTCTTGTCATAAGCTTTTAGTTGGGTATAATGCAGTGTGATGTAAGAAACTATTATAATTAGTATAGTATGTTTAGAAGTTACTTACAGTGTTTGCTAGCTTGGACAAGAGAGGGACAACTCCATGATCTGTTAGAACAGCTAAATTTTCTTCATCTTTAGCTATATTTGTAATGGCTGCACATACACTTGCTAAAACTTCTTTATTCTTTGATTTTAGCAAATTGACTATCAGTTCCAAGCCACCAACAAAGGATCGAACCATTTCCCCAGCATCCTAAATGAGAACCAAAAGAAACATTATTTTTAAATATTCAAACTGTATTTATATGAAAAAGTGAAAAAAAGAGATTGGCATGACATAATTATTCAAAACTATTATGCAGCTACTGCTGTGTTGCCTTCACCAAGAAATACAGCTAATTTGGAACTCAAGAGCTCTCTTGATTGACATATGAGAGTCAGACTGTTTTACATACCATAGGTAGAAATTCAATGCCTAAATCAAGGTATCTGGAGTCATTTTAGATACCACAGGGTATTCCTTATGGCCTCAAGCTGTCACTCCAGAAGGTGAAATTCTCTTTTATCTGCTGTATCATATTTGCCAGGTGGGTGCCTCATGTACCTTAGGACATTTAAAACAGCAATAGACACCCCTGTTTAGGCTCTCATACTGTCTTATATTTCCTACATTATGTCTGACAGCTAAAACAAAGGAGTGGTAATATTATTTTCTTGTATCAATGCACATGAGTATTCAGGAATACTTAAGAGGGGAGGTCACACAAGTCATGACAGCAACTATGGGAGACCCATGGTGCACCTCAGAGTATGAACAATCAATGTAAAATGAGGCTAAAGGACACAAACATGACTCTGGAAAAACGTCTAAGTATGCTCTTAGAAAACTACACAGTCTGCCTTGATCTTAAATACAGGATGCAGATCTGATCCATCTTCTCCATCTTGAAAAAGTTAAAGCCAAATTAGAATAGGTTTAGAGAAAAACAAGAATAATCAAAGGTAGGGAACTGCTCTGTGGAAGAATGGTTGACTACCTAGGACACTCAAGGCTGTCAAAGAGAAAAATGAGGAGCAGTATGATAGAAGTGTATATAACCTTGAGTAGAATAGAAAGGGTACACAGGGACCTTTCTTTTAGGAGAAGACCCGAAAGCATGAGATGAAATTAGCAGGTGGCATGTTCAGAATACAATAATGCCTTTCCTTAGGCATCCCTTGTTGGCTAGTATGAGAAACAGAATACTGTGTCAGTGAACCTTCAGTCTGACACAGCATTGGCTGTTCTGACACTCTTGTGTTTATTAGTAAATTCAAATTATGAAGCACATCTTTACACGTCAATGTCTAAAATAGGAAAAAAAACAGTAGGTTTGGCACTGTGAGACTGAGCTAATGAGTATGGAATTCATTTGGTTGTCTCAAGCAAAGAGGAACTGGTAGTATCTGATAAAGTAACATGCAGTGTATAGTACTTCACATACTCTTACAAGCACAGAGAGTATAAAGCTAAGTTTTGTTTAAGCACCGATTCTTAAGTGATTGAGTTACAGAGTCACGGACCAATGGTGTACACCAATATTCATTGTACTCTGTTCAACTGAGATACTTGAAAAGAAATGTATTTCTTTCTTTGGTAAGATGTTCCATCACATAAGATTCCATTATTTTAGACAATCTCTTTTCAATTTCCTTGTGGACAGAAACAATGCCAGAACAGAAAAACATCTACTTCTTTGAATGATTTTTTACATGTTTATTCAATCTGTGGATAACTCTAAGCAACATTTTGCCAACAACCATCTAGGAGGGGTTCTGAGGATGCCTAGTTATACAGAGCCTGAAATTCAACAGTGCAAAATGCAGAAACTTCATTGGAAACATAATAATTAGCAAAAGGGTGGATGGAACTTAAAGTGCCTAGCCTGAGGATATCAAGTACTGCAATGTAATCTGGAGAAACCACCATTTCTACTTGAATGGGCCCATCAGTTATTTTAGTTGAGTGGACCTCTACAGAAAGCTTAGATATTTGTGTCTATCAGGACTTCTTTATACAATCTATAATCCAGCCCAACATTTTTTGTTAAGATTTTCAACCTTTCAGATGTGGATCTGGACAGATACGTAGTTCTCTTAAAGTTCTTTGTCCAAGGCATATGGAAACTAGTGAATGACTTAATTATGGCTAACTTAAGGATTTCTGTAGAAAAATAAGACTTAAGAAAAGAAAACGAACTACTGATTATGAAATAGGTACAGGTCAGAAACCACTGTGGGTGAGAACTTCAGGTGTTTTTTGATGGTCACCTAATTTTTATGGAACTATTTACTAAAAGTATGCCATTAGTGCCCAAAATGTACCCTTCAGAAAGGATACTGAAAATAGGAACTGAAAACAAGTTAGAGAAGATGCTTGGTGACATCGTGGTGGCACATCTGCAGGTGGCATTGGATGGCCTGGTGTCAGACTGTAATTACACTGGAAAGAGTAAAAGTAACTGGCCAAATGGTCAGTAGTAACTCTGTAGAAGAAATTGTAGCCTATGCACCTCAATGATGGTAAATATGTAGAGATGGAAAGAAAGGTCTGCAAGTTGAGTTTCTTTTATTTGCTTCCTTCAACAGCTCAATAGAAGAATTTTGAATAAAAACTACCAAACACTCTCCTGAAACCCTTTTGGCCTGAAAAGTCTTAGAACTTCATGAAAGTGCAAACATGGATAGTAAGAACTTTCCTAGGGCTAGGGAGTGACCCTGAGACCAAGAATGGTTTCGATTATATTTATTTCTTTTTGGGGGCTGATTTATGAACAGAGTAGGGTCCAACTGTATTGTGTTAGCTTTGCCGAGCAAATCCATCAAATTGCTCATGGACTTGGTAAATAAAAATTCCAGAAGATGCTGCAGTTCATCTTTTTTAGTTCTGGGTCTGAATGCCAAACAGAACTCTTAGCTGTGATGTTTCCTTCTCACAGAAAGCAAAAGCAGTGGGTAGGCCAATTAGGAACATACATTTTCCACTAAAGGCAGTGCAATTCTTGAGACTGGAAGGGAGAGGTTAAAGCCATATAGTTTGAGGGTCAAAACCAGAAGCTACAGCAGGATAAACTTCGTGCTGGAGTCCTAAAAAACCCAGAATAAACAAATAACAGAGGTCCTTACAGAAATTAAAAGAGGATCTAAATGTTTATGCAGAAGCAGGACAATAAAGGTTTGTGACTCAGAAAAGCAGCTGAGTGAAACAGAAAAGGAAGGGCAGTGCTCTGTCACTTCTATTACCATGTGAGCTGCATGTAAAGGGAGGTGGGTTACAGTGTGTTTCCCATGGACATGCTAGCATAAAATTTTCTCTTTCACTGCTAGTGTATACATACCACAATGTAATACAGACAATCACCTGAATAAAAACAATATTACTTGATACCAGTTTTCATGTCTGTCTTGAAATTCTAAAAGTTGATCAAAGGCAGTAGATAATGGGTTACAGAGAAAGATTTCTACACAGAAATTTCTTACCTATACGTATTAAAGGGCTAGACAGCCAAATGAGCAGACAAATGAGAAGGAAAGATATTTTGCATTTACTTCACTTCCTTGAAATTTACTACAGAAGTGTGTATTAGCCTGTGCCTAAATATTGGCTCTACAAATGAGACGGCTTCTGTTCAACAGGTAAACTCTGAAGTGAGATTTGAAAGGGGTCCTGCTATACATGAAAATGATTCTGCATAGTGCAGATATCTGTGTATTATTATTCATGCTCTTGAAGGATGTTTCATTAAAAGGTAAGATAATCTGTATCCCATTTTAATGAACTAATATGTACATTTTATATTTTCCTACCTGTACGTATTTTCTTTCCAGGTGATTATAACCCTACTTGTTAAATTTATCTTCCACCAAACGTATACTTTCTACATTTTGTAAAGGAGTATGGTCCAATTAAACTGATGAAATAATATATAAACAATCCAGCAGTAAGTAAAAGAAAAGAGTTTCAATAATCGTCTGTGAAACCAGCTAAACACAAGGACAGAACCTTCTACCAGTGATGAAAAGCAGAGGGAAACTGCAGAAACCACATGTCAGGAAAGTTTCCCAAATGTGATTGTGGGTGTAGTCTGGTGGTCTGTGCAAGACAAAGAGAAATGTAAAGAAGTAAGAAATTGAAGAACAATGAGCAGAAAGAAGGATGGAAATGAGAGCTTTAAAGTCTGTTATGTTACAGATTTTTTTTTCCAAAGAAATTTAAGCAATAAATGCAATCTTTTGGTATTATTTAGTGAAACCACATACTTGCTTTGTACAGTAAATTTCTACTTTTTTTTTTTAATTGAAAGATATGTATTTATTATATACAATTGCCATACTTTAAAGATATTTAAAGAAGAAATTTTATGAAGTTGTGCCTGTGATAGCAAAGGTCTGTATTTAATTCTTTTGACTCTATGTTCTTTGAGTATACTTGTATTAATGATCAGATAGTTGTTCATACTACAAAGTCTAAAGTAATTTCTGTGATTTGAGTTTGCAACCTTTAAATTCCACCTTCTAAATTAATTGACACACAGCTTCTTTTGTGAGAGTTAACCCAAAGGGTTTGTTATGTCCAGCTATTAGTGTGTACTAAGCTTTCATATATACTTGTAGTCCTTAAACTTCACTGTAGAAATGTAAATGTCATTGTTTCAAAGCTTGAGTAGTTTCTTAATGGGTAATAACAAGATTTTGATACTGAACTTAAAGTGGAAAGTGTTCCATTTCCAGCCCAAGACTACATTTATAATTCAGTATTCTAATCTATTAATATAAACATTAAACTACATTTACTTTCTTTACTGTTACATATGAAGTATGTAACATTTTCAACATTTTGGAAAGCTTAGAGAACATCTCAGGGTACAGCTATACAAAAAACTTGAAAGAAAATAATGCATTTAAGTGAATTTAGGTAATATACTCCCCCCCTTACCTACTGTAACAAAATTTTACTTCTTAGTTGTCCTAACAAGGCTATTCAGTTTGAGTTAGGCAGGAAAAAAATGGTATGGCAAGAATAAAGCCTAAGAAACAGCCTTAATAGATAAAAATATTGATAAAATCACTCCCACTGATAAGCAATAAAATAGATAATTTTATTGCATGCGTCTGAATGTATATGTTAATGATAGGTTGAATGCTTCTGTTTTGACAATATTTCCTGAGCTGAACAAAGTAAGAAGCCAAACACAAAGACATTTAAAGGAGCAAAAAAAAAAAAAGTTAAAAAAAATGGAGGGAGAGGAGCAAGAACATTTTACTGTACTAACAGGAAATAATTTTAAATCTTCATCATTATTATAACTTTTAATGTAACATTTAACCTGAGGTGACAAATATGAAGAAATATAGATTGCTAAACTACATTTTAAATGGCTGAAGAAGATGGAAAGAGATAACAGTATTTTTCATTACTTCATATGACCGCATCATCTACCCAGTGGGCAGAAAACTCTTTATCCTCAGAAAGTATGATAAATATTATTTCAAAATGATTCAAAGGGAGGAGTCTGCAATCTCAAGCAGTAAAAAAAAACCCAACACCTATCTAGTGTAGATGCTGAGGCCAGCAAAGTTACCTGCTGTGCTAATAAAAGCTTCATCCCTCATCCTGCTACTCTTTAATCACATATTTTCTTCTTGTTGAACTGCATGAATATTTACAAAATTTAGTTAACTTTCCCTTTTCACTTATTTCTACATTGGCTTCTGCCAAGAGCAGAAACACTGTGAGACAGACCAGCTTTACACAATTTTATTTTAATTAGGAGCAGAAAGCATTACGATATTTGCAGAAAGACAGATTTGGAAAAATCACTTGATCTTTGCAGTGTTTATACAAGGAGAACTTTTGGGATTTTTTAGTTCTCTTGTCATCATATTGTATTTTTTGTGGTTATTTTCATTAAATAAATAAAGTTCATCAGCCTTAAGTTGAGACAACAGTTCTTGTAAGAGAACTACTGAATTCTTTTGTAACTGAATTCCTTTCTTATTTCTTCCAAAGTGAATACTGGTTTCTTTATTTGAAAGATTTAAAGTTAAACACTGTATTACAAAACCACATTGTGTTTATCTTTAAAAATACTCCACTTGAAAGATAAAAAGTTTCTCCACTAAAAACAAGTATTATTTCACTCTTAGAACATCTTAAAAAGCTTAAGGTGTCAAAGCTAATTTGTCAAATTGAATTGCTTTTGCCCAGAAAAGTGATGGTATGGCTGTACAAATAAACTTTAGTTATCAAGAGTCATCTTTAAACTACCTTTTCTTTAATGAAGGAAGCTGTCCATTTCCATCCCCTATTGCCAACTGAATAACCTATCATCCCAATGCACAACCCAATTTAAAATTCAAAATAAAGAAATGTAACAGATAGGTTTTTATATTATAGCTGTTCAGTTAAAAAGAGAAACATTCAATTTATATAATGAACTTTCTATTAATTTTTCTTATTAAACAACACAATAGTATTATTAATCAAATTATTTTATATTTAAAAGATAATTTTATTCCTGTCTACACATCCATGGAGGCTTCCACTATAGCAGAACTGATGAAGAAACACTTTATGAGACTACTTCACTACATCTTACAAACTGTCTTCTGTATTGCAAAAATGCAATGCATTGGGAAAACAACAGCAGATAATCAACATGGATTTTCCCGTCCTCTTCACCTGACTGAAGCAACTAAAGCCAGAGCAGCAAAGCAGAGTAGCTTTAACATGACTCCAATGTTACTCTAGTCTGGAAGAGCAGAATTCCTTACTCCTGGCTCTTCAGGGATTTGATCATCACACAGTTAAATATTTGGCAAGTATATTGTTATTGATAGTTTCAAGGAACAAAAGCAAAGTCCATTAGCCAAGCATACAGCCCAAGAAAGCATGCAATGCACGTTCTCTAAAAGATGGTGGCAGAGGGGGGAAGTCTACACAGTCACTCATGCAACTTCTAGTAGTCCTTGTGGCTATCGTTTCCCTTACTTTTTAATCTGACAGACTACACCTACTCTTTGTCCCCCTCCTCACAACTCTCTGACATTCAGTGCTGGGTAAATGCCAAAATCCTAATTTTTTTCAGAGAAGCAGTGAAACTACTAATATCAAAATCCTTTGAGACCACAGCAGAGAAAATGTTATGATTTGCTTTACATAATTTTGAATAGCCTTTTAATAATGGAAGTATGAGAAACAGAAAACACGGAATAACTGGAAAAACTAAACATTGTTTACATTGGTTTTGGATTGAATTGAATCTAAATAGGTGTCTAAGCAAACTTCTTATAATTATTAATAAGTTTATGAGATAGTCATCACTAATACGTAGTTTAATATTGTAGAGATGCAAGACAGCAATATGGGAATGTTCTGAGGACAGTCTAGGTAAACTATAAATGCAGTGACAACAGAAACTAATAAATTGTTATAACAGTTACTGTTTGTGTCTTTGCAACTCTGGTATGGTTCCATAAATTAGAATGGTATATGAAATGGCAATCATATAATATTGTACCACTTACCATTGCAGACCACTGAGAATCTGAACAACAAGCATGAAGTATAAAATATGTTATAGTTCAATGAAAAGCTTTTGTGCTAGTTAAAATGATTGCTTGAAATTTTCTGGAAAAAATTCTTAGGAAAAAAGCAAGATGGACAAGAAGGAAAAACAAAGAAGAGATGAAAAAGAAAAAAAATATGAGGAGGACGGGGTTTAAACTTTTTATAGATTTTTAAAATTCAATTAGGAATTCTAACTTAAAAGTACAGAAGCTACATGACAAGCTATTGACTAGCACATGTAGCTATTATAATCTAAGTTACAAGGAAAGTTGGTCAAATATTTTCCAGTGGAACAGTATTCCATCAGAAAATGCTAATGGAATGGAACCAAAACCTTCCATAAGAACACAACGACTTCTTGAAACGTTTTGACAGAAACCAGGCAGAAAGGCAGGCTAAATTACCAACGTGCCTCTTCATCTTTTCTCTTGTCAACCAGATGGCTGGTGAGTAGCCTGCCAGGCTGCTTGGCTTCTGATTTTCACAGAATCCCCAACTTCTTGCCTGATGGGCTGCCAAACAGCTGGAAAGATAGGTCTCCAGGAGCTCCTAAGCTTTTTGGCTTCTTATGGTCTCCAAGCTCTTAGGCAGCTGCTTTGCATGGAACTTAGGACCTGAGGCTCCCCAATGAGGCAAATATGGGTTATGCTCTTAGTTTCCCTTTGCTTCTCAGCTTTCAGGTTATGTGTTTTATAGGAACTGGACTCCTGTATTCGTAGACATTAAGGACCTCAGGGCAATTGATGGCAGTCCATTCAGGATCTCTAGGGTAATATATCTATAGGATGCCCAAACTCCTCATGACAGTTGGTTCACTAAACTTCTAGGCAGCCTGTGTCAAGAGTCATTGGATAGGCTGGTTCTGCGTGAATGACAGCCAGTTATGGATTCACCAGGTCAGGTCTAACTTGCTGGGCTTCCTAAATCTCTAAGGACCCTGGTGCTCTAGAAGGCCCGAAGAGCACAGAAATTCCCTTTTGCCTCTCTTATAGTACTCTTTTGAAGTTTAGTTCATAACAAATGCTTAAAAGTTGGAAAGCCTACATCCAGATATCAGGGATTAAAAACTGCATAAAAATGAGATCAAATATAGAGAAGTAGGTATGATTTATGTTAAAAATGATAATGTCTAAAGAAAACAAACAGGAAAATGGAAGGAGAGCAGTAAGAGCACTAAATTTGAACTGCCAAGGTTCCTGTATAGAATTGCAAGAAATATAGCAAGGAAAACAAAGAAACTGGAAAATGCTGTACATACGCAAGCAGGAATTTTGACATTACAGGCTTAACCAAAGAATGGTAAGTAAACAAAAATGTATTGGTACTGCTTAAGTAAAATTTTAAAGATATAAACCAAGTGAACAAGTGTGTGCATTATGGGGCATGACACTACATATATACTACAGTTTTAAATTAGTAAAGTGAGTAAACAAAGCACCTTAATTAATTTAAAACAGCAAATAATGTTATTTGTTAAATAGCAGAAGAATTTCCAAGTTCAACTACCTTTCTTTGTTACTTTTAGTAAAGAAATGTTCTCTGTGGTTTTATACATATGGTTATGTTAAAATTTCCATAACAAGCAAAATCTGTGTAAGAACCCTAAATAGCATGGGTCATCAGCAGCATATTTTCCACCCACAGGTTAACTCCAGACCACTGGCTCCAGTAGAAGTCACTTCCTCCATATAAAATATTTTTGCAAGAGTGAAGGTTACTTGACGTTCACACATACCCATCTCATGGCCCTCTTAAACGTGGTCTAGTTTTGAATTAGGTTGGTTTGGGTTTTTTTTTGTTTGTTGGGGTTTTTTTGGTGTCAGCATGGACATTCTCTTTCCCCATATGCAGGAAATACACAGAAAACTTTAGATGGCTGATCATCTTTCATCACACCCATGAAATTCCACAGCAGAGCTGAAAGGGATGCAATAACCTGGGGGGAAAAATCCCCCGCACTTTATCAGAAAAGTGTGAGATGTCATTTTACAAGTACACTTTAAGAAAACAGAATAACTTTCCCTCTCTTCCCTCAAATCCCCAGTCTCAGACTGTTTACTTAAATTATTTTGACAGACTTTGTACATATCTAGCTTCCTGAAGGTCTTTAAGTAAGCCTTTATAGTTGTAGCTATAACAAAGGCTAAAACTGAAACTTTGAATGTTGAAAGTTGATATGCAAGCACAAAGGACAAAGGAAAGGATGAGGCCTTATAGTACCATTTCTATTCTCCTGTTTGCATCCAAAACTCTACTAAGTATGAGGATGGAATATAACCTCTACAACTTTTTTTTTTTTTTAGTTTCAAGACATACTATTTAAAGGTTACTCTGTGAGGAAACAGATATTTTCATACAAACTCAAGCTGGCAGTGTTCCTCTTATTGGCACAATTCCTTTGGATGAATTTTATAATAGCCCAAATAACATCTTTGTGGAGTTTCTCTAAATTTTTCTGTTTGAGCTGATGTACATTGAAAGAACACTATAAATGCTGGTTTTCAAAGAAGCATCAAAACCAAATATTGCTGTTCCAAAATCAACAGAGTACAGTAGACTTTTCTTAGCCATTTTTCATAATCATTTGTGTTTCTTGGACAGTGCACTTATACTTTGTCATTACCAATGTGCCTGCAGTAGTAACTTTTTCTCTTGGAAGTAAGGAACTAATTAATAAGAATCTGCTTCTATGAAGATAATTCCTCTGAGTAAATTACACTATTGTCTCTTTAAGTCTTATATTTTACTGAAATGTATGAACTAATTTATCCAAAATCATGAAATATTTGTCTAAGACTCACAAGTAGCACCACAGGTGCTGTGCAAATTTTCTCAGGAGAGTTATACCACCCAAATTACATCACTGTCATCCTACCTCTAGGATCTTTACAAGAAATTCTTAAGGCTGAAAATATTTAGAAATAATGCTGACATACAGAAATTATGACTGATACCAAACCAATATTGTGGCTGACAGAGCTGCAATAATTTATGTACTACAAAGTACAATTTACATCCTCTATTTAAAAGTGTTAGATATGTCATGGACCAAATATTACTGAACTATATCATATTGCTGTAACAAACAATATCACTTAGCTATATCATATTGATACAATTCTATTATATGGGAAGTACTGTGAACCAGCTATCATAATATAACTGTTGATATATACAATCTAAGGTTATGGGAACTTGGATTCTGCTCCCTTTGCAATTAACTTCCTGTCTAACAGCAGGCAAACCTGAACACCTTGAGAATTCAAGTCTTGGCTGTTTGTGACTCTTATAACCCTAATGGTAAAACAGAAATGGTAGACTTTCCAATCTTAAACAGATTATGGTGAGAGTAAAGGCATGAGAGATAATAATGTACTCATGTACTATGACTATAACAGCTCTACCAATATGATAGATTAGCTTCTAAGATTTTATATATATCATATAAAATACCTTTTAAGCTGTATTTACAGAAAGTGTCTTGCCAGAAAAATGCACTACATTACATTGTGACAAAAATCTGTTTCTGATACTATTAACAGGTTTGATTTCATCCATGAACCCCCACGCTACAGAAAAGAACCACCACAGCTTCCACAAAAGAACACAAAAAGAAAACAAATCCAGGTTCCAAGCTCACAGCTATTTAAAACATGGTTTGCAGTCCCAAGCACAGGCTTGGAAAAGCTAGAATGCACATAATCCTTTTAAAGTCATATACTTATTACTGCTTTTGAACCATGCACTGCACAAACCAAACTGTGCTTCTTGGAAGATCTTGTAAACTGTTGAATATTATTAACTTTGAAAGTTTTGTTTAGATAGAAATAGTTACTGCACTTCCACAGTGTGGCTATAATTGCTGCTTTATACATATTTCTTTCCATTCAGTGTCAGAGGAAAGGGTATTATTGGTAGGTTTGTTTCAGTGTGCCACTCTGCTTCAGTTTCACACAAAGAATTCTTTGTGGGGTCACAGATTAGCATTTGGGCAGGTAGCCAAGAGAGATGAAAGGAGCATGGCTATACTAAGGATGCACACAGCTTACACTCATCAAATACCCAGGAGAAAAAAAGAAAAAAAGAAAAAAAATCCATGTAGTCTATAATTTCAGTAGCTGTCCTCTATCCCCTTAGATACTGAAAAAATGCTTTTAGTGGAAGCTGTAGTAATACGGAGTTCTATTCCAGCCCTACAGGTTGCAGAGTTTATACATAAGAAGTATTACCACAGTTCTGAAATGAAGTAATATTTTATCATTCAGTTACAGCAATGTTGTTCAAGATAGAAGCAGGTATAGTCATAACCTAACAGAGGAGACATGTATACACCCCACCATTAGGTAACAAAAAAACTTTATTATACTACAGTGTATAAGTTTAAAAAAAGATGGAAAGATAATTCAGAATAACCAGCATGCTTGAAAAACAGCAAGCAAGCTGCCATTGTAGAAATATTTGTGAAGAAATAGAAAATGCTTAAGCTATAAAAATCAAGACCAAATGTTCTCACAATGCTTTAATCTATGTACCTGTATCTGCATCCATCCATTTATATAAATTAATAGTAACCACACAGTGCTCAGTTTTGAACCAGAACCACACTGCCTGCAAAGGATGTTACGAATATCTAGCACTTGAAAAGAATTTCCATTCTTTACATAGTTAACACCTCAAATTCTGTGTAGAAGGATATATATTTGTGGTACAGTAGAGAGAAGATGTAAAAGCTGCATTAAATATGGAGGTAAATTAGAAACGGAAGATGCTGTTGTACAAGGATTAAGGATAAAAGTCTACTTAGTATTCCAGGAAACTTCTAATGGGAAACAAAACCTTCCTCATTTATTTTACCACAGGTCAGTGGTAAGAATTCACTGCAGATGACTTACAGCTTATACTTGCCATTTTATCTCTATTTGGAAACTGACATGAAATAAATGAATAGCTCAGTCTTCTGTGTACAACTGACCTGCACAACAACCACTATTCACAACTGGCACTTTTTATTGGCAGTCTGAGCAGAAAATCTAAGGATTACATTGGCACCGAGTCTGAAATATGCTCTGAAACCAAATTATGGTCTCTTGAGAAACATAGCTGAAGTACCTCATAGAGGCGAACAACTACAACTATCTGTGCTATTCATATCCTGTGAGTAGAAGCTTTCTGTTTTCAGCATTGTCTGATTTTTACCATGCTTTATTTGGGAACAGTAAGTTTAGGTCCTGATAAGTTATTAAAATATATTTTCCAAAGAGAGTAAGCAAAGGCTTGTAAAGGCAAAACAGAATGCTACAATGAGTGCTAGATAGAGGACTATTCCCTTTTGAAAACTAAATGCATCAATTTTTTAAGCAGTTAACAGAATGAAATAAAGAGAGTGTAAGCAGCAAAGTATTGCTGGAAATCATCCAAATATAAAAATTATATGTGAGGATACACACAGCAAAAGTATTACTTTAAATATTTTCTTACCTTAGCATTTTCAATGCAAGGACAAATTGCCCAAGCTGCACTTGCTTGAACATCTGGATTAGGATTTTTCAACAATGACCATAACAAACGGACTCCATCTAGGCGGTCAATTATCCTATTGTAGAAATAGACCAAAAAAGAGATAACTAATTATGGAGTAGACAATGTTAAATTTTAAATTATATTAGTTTGTTAGGAAAACTGCTTTAATAAATACTGGTATGATTTTCTTTAACATACTGTTTTGCTTTATGTAAATGCTTGTGTTTTATTGTCAGCTAATTGCCATCACCATAGCAAACACTGCTTACTATAGCAGATGGGTGTGAACAAACGATGTAAAGACAGAATATGTTTTCTAACTAAATCCCATTAACGCTGTTTACTTTTTTTCTCAGCACTGTCATTCAAAATGCTTATAGAAGATAAAGTAAACTACATTATAACCAGAACTCAAGTAAACATGAAAACAAGCATGTGGCTTTTGAATGAACTGCATGCAAAGTGAAATCTGAATTCAAGCATACTGGCTTCTTTCATATAGTAACAAATACTTTCCAAAACAAATATTTATGCCCCAAACTATGTATTTAACTTTTTATTCAGTCTATGCTTAATGTATTTACCTTACTCTATGACATATTTTAAAATACTATGTTTCTAATCTAGCATTAGAAATTAAAATGGTCACACCACAGTGCATCCTTTGTTGGGCACGAATAACGTGTAACTTGTTCCCCATGTGTTTCTTACCAACGAGACTAACACTGAACACTATGTTATAATTACTTAAACACACTGTAATCAAAGTAGCTTTGTGTCTAGCTGAAAAATGAATTATCATTAGAATCATCTCTACACCATCTGTGTTATGTTTACATATCAATCAGGCTTGAGGATGATAACTTCACATTAGGGTCCAATGAATACCTTAGACAGAAAGCAAGGTCAAACAAGACCTAATAGCCTTTACAAATATGCTTTTTTTCAAAAAGATATATTAAACCCAAAGCAGATGAGCTGAAGATAAAGAAAAGCAAATGTACCTTAATTTTCTAACCTCAAAAGTAAAAATTAGTCTACATCTTTAATTGTAAATACAAGAGAAATTTAAAAACAGATTGTGCTTAAAAACATCACATAAAACATCTCCTTTGTGTTCATGATACATAGGTTTGCCAAGAAATTTTTAAACTAATTATAAAATCAGCTTTGTATGTAATCCTACCATCATTCGAAGCAGAAAAAATAACTAAGGACATGAAGTCTGTCTAAAATAATCAAGGATTTTATTCATAATGCTTTTATGCAAACTGGTTAAACATCTATGATTTTCAAAATAATATTTTTTTGCACAAAGCTATGGTTGAGACACTTAAAGTTATTTAAGAACTGCTAATTTTAATGCAGCTTATTTTACATACTCAGCTCCAAATCAACTGCAAGAAAATAATCATTCAAAGGACAAATTCAGAAACCTTAATGCATCAAAATAAAATAGCATGATTTAAAACTACATCATAAACTACACTATTACATACATATGTTCATCATAGTAAGGATGACTTAAGTAAAAGCTTCTAAACAAGCTTTTAAATCCCTGTAAACTTCCAACACTTTTAAGCAATTTTAACATTACTTCCCTGTCATTTCAGAAAGCACAAGGAATTTTTTCCTATATTGGAATTAATTAAAAAAGAACCCATGAATCTTTCTTCTAGTCAAGCAGAGTACTGACCATTTACTAACATGAGGTACTTCCTCCCAAGAGGAGCTAAATATAAATGACCCAGCTCCAACCAGTGTATAAAAATCAAAAGATAGAAGCCAAACACTGAGCTCAGCTTTTTCCACCACACTTAAAAAAACAACCTCTAGGCTGATTTATCTTTCCTTTCTATTTTTTTGAAAGCTTCCCTTGCAATATAAAGTTTACTTTCATTTTCTTTTCAGTTTTTCTGTCTTCTCTTCAGCTTTTCAAGGTAAACTAGCCTCACTCTATGGTTCATTTTCTAAAGAGGAGATTTTCTTAGCTTTAAGACTAAAAAGACCAGTTGTCTTACACCCAACAGAACAGCTTAGAATATCTGAAATTGTAGTCCTCTGTCCATTCAACATGTATAAAACCAAACTAAAAAACAGTACAGACAAAGCAAACACATGTCCAAAGTACATTGTTCATCATTGATTACTGCTTTCTCAGTTAGACTAGATTAACTCAAATGAAAAGAACTCTATATACAAGAATGATGCTCTTAAATTCGCATACTGTAAGAATTATCATTGTGTAATCACCATACAAGCACAAACCCTTTCATTTTCATCTTACTGGGAACATATATTTGCCAATTAAAGAAAGCATTGCTAAACAAGTGACTAATCCTTTCTCAGTTCAATTTTTTATCTTTCTATGGTTTCACTGCACAATGTAGCAGATGAAGAAACTGGGTGTTAAACAAGCATATCTGCTAGAAAAGCAAAGGGAATACTAAAATAAATGGCCCTGAAAAATGTTTCCTCTATAGAAGTTCTTAGACATTAGTTTCCTTTCTATGTGAAAATTCCTTTTTCAACTGGACGAAAATACACATTTAAGTTTCTTTACAAATAAACGAAGAAAGAAATGGGAAAATAGACTTGTAATCTTGAAAATTTCAGCTTTAATGTCATTGCACTAAACAATATTCTGCTTTGCTTTTGTATCTAATTATCTTCCCAAAATTTATTATAACATTATTAGCAGGATGCTGTAATAAAGCTACTTACCGCAATAGACACAAGCAAACATACCTTAAAATTTACTTCGGTTGGTATTCAGTTCTGTGTTCATCAATAGCCAGTACATTAGTCACTCTGTGGTCAGAGTAACTTCAATGATATATTTTATAGTAACGTGGTGACATTATGATGATAAAATTAAACAACAGGTAAACCTGTATTAAACAACCATTCATGGGACTGTTAAAGGGCAGTTCTTTTAATAAAGATGCAGATTTCCTTTGAAAGCTGAAAGGAATGTCATAAAAGCTGAAATAATACAATATTTAGTTGATATAAAAAAATCTTAATATTTAATATTTTAAAGTTCAAATGTTTAACTACTTTCTAGAATAGGTGGACTATATGTATGTGATATATCTAATGTATAGAACTCCATTAATACTCAGAATCTTAGCAGGAATTCATAGTTACCCAAAGTAGAAATGTAAACTTTATTATAGGTAATTGCCATCTGGTGTTTCACTGTAAGTATATAACAATGTATAAGTCTACAGAGTTCAGAAGCAAGAGCCCAGATTCTGAACTATTGTTGCTCTGTACCTTAACATAGCACAGGCATCTCACAGTAGACCTGGACCAAGATGGCCAGTAGCTACCTCTTCTGATTCAAAGCTCTGTGCTTTGTCATAGACTGTTCTTGTTTTATCACTGATACAATTTAGAACAAGGTGTAAATTATTCTGCTCTTCAAAATAACCAAAAGTAGTTGTACTGGCAGTTAGAAATAGCTGGTGTGAAAAGGCGTTCCTATCATGCATTCCTGTGCTGGCCAGACATGATTAGAGCAGAGATGAAGGGGTAGGCAGCTGACATCACTCCTACAAAAAGGCAACTGCAAGGTGTATCAGCAAAATATCCTTCTGATTTCCACACAGAGCAGCTGATGTGTGGTTTATATAGAATATGTTTTATAGGCAAATAATTTTAATGCAATTAAACCTATTCAGAGATTATTAGAGTGTCTAGGACAGCCTCTGGGAAGTCTCAGGTTACAGTGAACTGATATTTGTTATTTGACCAGTGCAGATAATTTAACAAGACAATTTTTCTGAATGACTTTTGTTGGCTGTTTACAGTCAACATTTGTTTAATAAAGTTTTTTCACATTATTTCATTTAAGAACCTTGATATCAGGACATCACTGAACATCATAAGATGTCTGTGCAAGATGTGGGTTACAATTCTAGAAATTTCCTTGGGTTTTTGTATATCTGAAACTAGCAAAGATGTTGATCTGAAATAGTACTTCTCTTTCAAATTCAAACTTAATATTCAACATTTCCAGCAGAAACGTCAACATGTATTGCTTAAACACACATGCATACACACAACCTAGACATCTGTTTGTCATATTTATCATCTTTTTTCTGTTACAGTGTTATTTGCCAGAACTTTTGAGAGTCTAGTTTAATAGCCTGCCAATTTATACCACAAATACAAATGTAAATAAACAAAGTTATACTGACTCTATATTGTGCTCACTGGTAAGATTACAGGGTTTAATTCTGGCAGAATGTAATCTTGTCTTTTTTGAAACCACAATTTAGCATGTTTCTTAAAACTTTCACTAGTTGCTGTAGACTGCTTTGATAAATAGTATTATATATGAATGACTCAAACTCCACCTGTTTGGCTAAAATAATTGTCCATTTTAGTTTATAAGATTCTAACCCCTCAGTTTTAAATGCTAGAGATGAAGTCTATAGGTTTTCAAATTAAAAGGGCAAATTAAAATCTAGTGGCAGAATTGAAGAATATGCACTAGTCCTCTGTTTTTAGTAGGAGAAAAATAATAACTTTGTAAAAAGTTCCTCAAAAAGACAAATGTACATAAAAGACATGCAGGGGTGTATCTGTCAGTGGCCGTGCAGCCGACTGAGTATGGGGAATAGCTTCACGCTGTCCATATAATAGTAAGGGATATCAGTCACATAGTTATGTTTTTTTTAAGATAAGTCAACTTATTTTTTTGCTGTGAGAGAAGCTGGCTGCTCTTCTTTATTGTACACAGCTCAAGAGAGTCAGTAAGAATCACTTAATTGCTTGAAGTTGCCTTAAGGTAAAGGCTCAGTGTAGAAAAGTAACGCTATTGTACCTTCCACTCAGTAGATGCAGAAGTTAGAGTTATCAGCTAGGAAACATGGCAGAGGTAAAATATATATAAGACATACAGAAGCTGTAGATACACCTGTGTCAATCTACTAGTCACTTTTTGTCAGTGCAGGTTTCCTCCATGGAACATATGATAAATGCACAATATTTTCCTTAGAAGTTAACGGCACTGTTTCATAGAACAGTCTCAGTCCTTTATAATCCATAATAATATTTTATTTCTTATATTGCTCCCATCCTCTTCATTATATACCCTTGAATCATTCACAGAAACTACATGAGCTCCACTCCCGGTCTGTATGGTTTCCACATCCCTACTGCTACAAGTGTAACCACATTCAAAATAGAAGACTGTTCAACTGAATATTTAACCTCTAAGCCACACTTTGTAGATAATGAAATGTAAGAAAGTATCTGAAAATTCTTTACTCCCTTTAAATTTTCCTGCTTTGTTCTGAGTTTCTAGTATATATGATAGTCAGTCAGTGATAGCAGAATCCAGAAAAATCATCATAATTTTCAGAGTTTTTGTACTGCCAAACTAAAAAAATAACTCTTTAAACAGTGCTTGTCTATACCAGATGACAAAGAAAAACCTTGAGACCTGTGAGCCAAATCTGTCAGGAGAAAAGCTAATAGTAGAGAACAACTAGTGTCCTAGAACCTGTCAAGCCATTCTGAGGAACAAGTGATTATGAAAAAAGGAATGTAATAGGGATCCAGCCAGATGAACCAGGAAGACCACAAACAGCATCAACCTGCAATAGGAAGTTCTTGACACTTGTATATACTTAGAGGCTACAAGTGGCTTTGCTTCACTTCTTTCTAGAAGACAATCTTGGCATGTCTCCACATCCTTGTTAAGATGTGTCATTTTGGTTAAGAACTTCAGAAAAAGTTTACAGAAGGAGAACTAACTAAACTGTAGTTTCTAACAAGGCTATTTATTGTTTTAGTCCCAAATTCTGTAAATAGAAAAAAGTGATACTACAGACTATGTATCCTTTATGTCTTTGGTGACTTACTCTTCCCAAAAAGGAGGAGAATAGTTTGGAAGAGGAGCTACAATTTC
>NW_010313019.1:21862-36766 GCF_000700745.2 Antrostomus carolinensis
AGAGGAACAGACATCCTTTTTTTGCCGGGGATGGGAGGATGGTGCTCTTATGCGCTCATAACCCTGTGAGAGGCAGAGCACTCAACCAAGCAAATCATTTACACACGTGAATACTTGCACTGGTGTCAATGTTTTAACTACGCATTGTTTTTAAATATTTTGCTGAGCTGGTATCAAACTTATCCACATCTGGATGAATCATGTCTTGGGAAAACACAGCAGCATTATCTCTTCTAGTGCTACAAGTCTAACTTGCACAATTCATCAGGTACATGTCATAGTCTTGCTAATAATAACTTCTGTGTAACAATTCTTTTTGTATTAGCAAAAAGTATATTATACTCTTGATCTAAGGTCTTACTTACTTGTTAATGTTTTTAAATATTTTAAAAACATTTTAAAAGTTGAGAATCTTCAATAGAGAATTTTTTTCATATGAAGCAAATCTGACAATTGATTTCTTTGTCCACTCTTTGCAAACTCTGTAAAATTTTGTCCCAAACAACCTGTACTCTCTCCTTCTTAAAAACAAGATGGCCTTTGTTCTATCACAATTTTAGCACCAACTTGTGTTATTTTTTGTGCTTATACTGACCATATTCCAGCATGAAGCTATCTGTACTGGATACTACAAGTGCCAGTCCTGAGTACTGGAGTGTGTCTGAGGATTTACAAATATAAATGTATATTTATTGGTATTTAAATTTCTCAGTTGATTTACAGTGTTAATTCTGTTAGGTTAATACATTACTCTAAAGGCTGATTTTTAGTGAGATATATTGTGAAAGTGATTTCATTTATTTATACTTTTATGCTACATGGCTAACTGTTCATACAACCCCTGTTTACAGTTGTGTACCATCTAGCCTTTTGCCACTGGGTGACAGCCAAAGCATGAAAACAAAAGCCCTATTCAGGAAAGCAATTCCCTGCACTGCTGTATGAATATCACTTGAATTATGCAAATAAGAACAGGAGGAGCTTAATAAAACTCTCTTTCTGACCTTCCTTATGCATAAGGAGGGAAATATGCCAAGAATTTTGAGGTAAATATCCCTGTAAGGGAACAGTAAGCACAGTAAATGCCGACCTCAACATTTAACTAGAACACTTAATCATAAATATCAAGGATCTTTGTAAGTTGTACAAATCTACATCACAAAACCAAAGAGAGTAGCAATTCCGTCAGTAAATAGACAGTCTTTTTCCTTGGCTGTGCAAAGGAATAAGAGGGGAGAAAAAGGTCCAACAAAAGTCTGAGTTCATAAAAAGAATGGAGAGGGATAAAACAGATAAAATACAAATAATACTCTACTTTAAAAATTTTCAAATTATTTTTCATGACAGTAAATGTGCACATTTCCTTTTAGAATTGCTTTCTCTAACTTAGGCTATTATTTATTATTTGAGAACAGATGTAAAAGGAGAAGGCAAAACAAGTACCTATCACACTGCACTTCAAAATGGTCTTCCTAAAGGTTTATCCGATTTCCCCCAAAACATAAAAGTTTTATGTTCTATATATTTCCATAATTAATTTTTTTATATATATGTATAGCACATTTTACAATAGGGATGTAACTAACCCACACAGCTCTCTGGAAAACAAAAAGTAAAACACCATGTTAAGTCAGATTAGAATTGACTATATTTGTGCCAGAATTACTTTTTCTTTTTTTTTTTCCCAGTATTTAAAATGCTATGAATATGAAGAGCTTACATCATATTTTCAGGTTCTGTTGCACAAGCTCCCACTGCTTTGGTGACATTCACAAGTAGCGCCTGATCAGTTCCAGTAAGTAACTTCACTAGAGGTGGTATTCCATCATATTTACGGATAGTAGTTCGATTTATTGGCTCTTGGCAACATTCTCCCAGTGCTCCTACAATATTTACAAGGACTTCTTCAGGCTGATCAGTAAGCAGTCCTACTAAAGCTTCTATGACTTTATATTCCCGAAATCTAAAAGACAGCAAGAAAACCAAAGTTGTTATTTTCAGTATGTTACTGTTATAAGTTTAATTTTATAATTAAAATATCATTATAATTGAAGCACAAAGCTTAATTTTTGTATGTAAATTACCTTGTTGAAGAAATCACAATACAGGTGAACCATTCCAATCAGTTCTTGAAAGTGTGACATACAGCATAATTTCTTACTCCACCTTTTAAAATACATTTCTCTAATTTAGCTATCTAGGAATTTGCAGAGTAGTTTGAGGGTTTTTTAAAATGTGACATGTCAATGCAACATGTATAAAGAGCTGAAAACACACTGGAAGATTGGCAAGTACTGTGGTATCCTAACTTCCAGTACTTTTTCCTGCCATGTTAACAATAGCTAGCGTAGTAGTGTATCAGACCTTCCTCCACCTCTCTGTACCAAAGGATCACCCCTACTTTTCACTAAATGTCAGCCTTCAGAGAGTTTTCCCTGACTGGTTCTATACTCAGTGCAGGTCTAATACAGGCATTTTCCTGAGGTCAGGCCTATAGTTCTAGTACATGTCTTTTGTACTATGTTAGATTCCATTTTTAAATTAAGAAATAAGTTAAGAGAAATTTGAGTTGACTGCTATATTAATACTGCTCTTGTTCTTCATAGCACTTTTGGTACTGAAAATCAAAAATATGTTTTTAAAAATCCTGGAGGTCCCATCCTACAAACAGATGCATGCTAAACCTCAGAAGTTCATCTTTTAGAAGAGAATTTTATTCCTCAGTTCTGAGATCATCTTCTAAGTTTGCTTTGTTCAGAATTTAGAGGATTCTTAACACTTAAATACTGTATCTTGCTTTCATACATTTACTTTGATACACCTTGATAATTCCACTTGGTATATAAAGCTAGACCTAACCTGTATATTATCTAATAATTATGCTTTGATTTATACCTTTGTGTAAATACACAGTTTCTCCCCTAAAAAGATCATTTCTCTGAGGGTACAGAGTTCTCATTTGTGCTCCCCCCACGGCCCCTAACTTCTGGAATTGTCTACCTGAACTACAAATACTCTGTATTTTCCAGGAATCAGTTGTATATGTTGCTTTTCTTTCATACAAAAAAGTAGTATTTTTGAGATGTTTCAATAAAAGTTAATCTTTCTGAGTTGGTTTATCAGTAAAACAATTAAAGTAACCCAGAAATGAGATACTTTTGTTTTTCATCATTCAAGTCCTTGCTTGAAGAGGAATATTCCTCTCTTTGTTCTCTATAATTTGGAAGTATCCATATAACTTTTTTCCAAGAGAAAACATCAACAGCACGAAAAAAGAGCAGTAAAGCAAGCAAACAACGTAAGAAAACCCCCTGATTTTCTCTGGTTACTTTATCTATGTTGCATATCAACTGCTTCACAGACGGAACTATATGAACTGGCTCTGCAATGGGCAGGCTATGCTCTGACAGAGCTGTTGGCTCAGGCCATCTTGCCAGAAGCAGCATGGCTGCTTGCACACAAACTGGAATCTGAGCTAGTCAGGCGCAGGCACCTGTATCAGCTCACTGCTGAGCCAGCACATCTCAGCAATGTACTTCAGGTATAGGAAATAATGTGGAGTGGTTCAAAGACAATCAAATGGTCTTGAAGGAACCAGCAGGATTTGTTAGTTTTAGCTTCATGCCAGACTCAAGCTCATCCCTCCAGATCTACTTACGTGTTTTCAGACTGTCCCCGCTCCCTGTTCTATAGTGCCCTCTCATCCTGAGTTTGGATAGGGTTTACTGCTTCAGACTCAGCACTACATAATACATGAATTCAGCTCAAGCCTGGAGCTGTGCCTAGCTAGTAACCTTTGTGGAGGGTCAAGCACTTGCCAAAGATATGCGAGTAGCCCAGCAAAAATCTGTTTGCATTTGGACAGAATTATTTGCTACAGCTATACTAATAAATAAAATAGGCCACGGCTCATTCTCTAGCCCCGAGGACAAGAAGCACAACACAGCATCCATATGGCTAAAATCTCTCATCCTCAAAACTCAGGGTGGCCTCACCCATTCTGCCTAATGGAAACAATCTGTTGCCTGCACTGTTCCCAAGAAGCGTCTGGGCATTGTCTGGGAGAGCATTTGCTGGCACAGGCCAAATTGTATAAGGGACTGTGCTAGCAGTTAAACAGTATGGATAACCATAACATAGTGCCTTAATTCAGAAAGGTTTGGCCCTGTTTTTTTTACTGGTAGAGAGAGAGCCATTCAGTCCACCTCATCACTGACAGATCCAGAACCAGGATGCTTCTGTGCAGATACCCAAAGCCCACAGAAATGAAGCATCTACCCTTCCGAAAAGCCAGGTTACTGTGCAATCAAGAATTCAAAAAGCAGTAGGATAGCAGCAGAGTATGTAAAGACCATGGCTGTATATGCCAACAGTTTGGAAACTCATTTAGGACAGTAAAAAGCCAGACTGTAAACCCTTTCTACTGGAACGCTTTCTGATTTTTATCTAGCAGTTATCTATCATATCTGCTTGTCCAGCAAAGAAAATTAGGAGGTTACCTCCTACTGATACTCCTTCCAGCCTATGAATCTTACATTCCTCTGTACAGAGCAGCATAACTTCAGCAGAAAACCTAGCACATATTCCAGTGGAGCAGGCTTTTTTTTTTTTTTTTTTGTTTTTTTTGTTTTTTTTAATTAGATTGCAAGGCACATGAATCTAATAAACAATTTTTAGGTGAAGGGGGTTGAGTATTCTCAATCTTAAACTGCTCCATGAAAGGTAGAGGATAGTAACTCCTGCTGCCACATTCTCAGATAACCACTCAGATACTGAGAGGCTGTAGGTACCGATGGTGGGACTCTCATAAATTAGTTCCACTCATTTTGAAGCTGGGTGTCCAAACTAAGCTATTTTTCTGAGCCCCTTCTATAGTCAAGGAGAGAGGCATATACACTATTTATCCTATGTTTAAGTATATTTCTGAACTAGGTAGACCTAATGTTTAGGTATCTACTCTAGAATGAGAAAATTTGCTGGCTCTCTTGACATAAAATGTTAAAGCCAAGTGTGCTAACTACCACATAGCAGTGATTCCATTTTGTAAGCTACAGAGAGGACTGGGCATATCAGATACGCCCACGTGTGAGACATTTAGTATATGCTAGTACACTACCTATTCTTTAGAGGCATCAGTTTTCCCCATTGACTCTTAAGATCCTAGGAACTCAACACTGTCTCCACTTTACCCTGATGAGGTCATGTGGCAATTTTTAAAGTACAATAAATCCTAAATTTAAAGTCCCACTGGTTATAAAGTATGTTTTGAAGAATCATGACATAACAATTTTGAAAACAATAGAGGCTCATAAAATCAAAACATGATAATGTAATAAATGTTTGTAAAATTAAATTGTTACTTTGACACATTTTCTCTGCTGATTGCACATTTCCAGATTGCTCCTGTCACAGCTGCTAAAAGTTGTTTGTTTTCAGAGTTACCGAGCAGAACAGATAGTGGTTGTAGACCTCCATGTTGTCTAACCAGGTCACGTGTTTCTTTATCTTCTGCACACTACACAAAAAAATTTAAATATATATATTATATAAAATGTGTAAAATTTTGTCTTCAAAAGCTAGGTGTATTATGTTGTAACTATTAAAAGCTAATATAGAAGAAAACATAAATATTTTATTAAAGTATCTGAATATGCTAACAACTCACTAAGAGAGTTTGACAGTAAACCACTACTGTATTTGCAGCAGTGCTTATACTGCCACGTTGTCCACCTTGCGGGCAAACAAACATAAAAAACCAAAGCAGCTCTTTGCACAGTATGCCCTGCCTCTCTCCATTGGTTACCTGTGCAATTTAGGGATTGCACACAAGAAGAGCAAGTAGGAACCTAATTACAATATTAAATATGCAGCTAAAATATTCTCATAAGACTTATCCAAAGACCATCAACATTTTTATAAAGTAATTTATTAGTTAATAGTAAAACTAAGAAATATTAAAACTGACAACCACATGACGACAAAGGGTCTGGCTCTGATCTACTGGTTATAATAATACAATTACCTTAAATATAGCACTTGCACAATGCATCTGAAGCTCCTCATGTTCACTACTCAGATTTTTCACAAGGTTCTCAATCATTCCTTCTGTCCTTATTGCAAGTCTGTAACTTGGCTAAAAAGGTAAACTGCATCTTTTAAATCTTGTATATTAACAATTAATAACACTAGTCACAATAATAATACAATGCTAAAACTCTAGGCTTTGATAATGAGAAGCCTTGTACTTTATTTTAAGCACAATGTCATCTGCATTGCCTTGAAAACACTATTGATGTTCTCAAAGTTTATCAAATACATAAATTCTCTGCAGTGCTCTTCAGATCACCAGTAAAACCAGGTGCTGGAATGCCTATTTTGTATCCACCTAGCTTAAATAGAATTCAGAATATTCTGAAAGGTGTCCAGACTCCCTTCTCAGAGCCAAGGAAGAAAAAGATGCTTCAGAATGGGATCAAGAAGTGCCCACTCACTTCATCGAGAGCCAGCAGCCAAAACAACAGATCTATTCCTAGAACAAGGTTAGAAAAACATGTTCTTAGAATTAAAATTTTTTGTGATCTTTTCTTCCAAATTTTAACCCATGGACATTGTAACAGGGGGCTATTATTTAAGAAAGGGGAAACACCTGTGTTAGAAATGCATTCAGTGTTATTTCCAAATTTGACCAGACAAGAAACCCTCAAAAACTTCACCTTCTCAATACAGACTTACTGAAGCTAAAATCTGCCAGGTTGCTGTCTCGTGGAGCATGCATAAACTTGTGTACTTCAAGAAGCTAATTTTGAAAATACAGTGTTTTATAATGTAAAATCCTTCAAAAAATCATATCTTCCAAGTCTCAAATTCACCGAGAGAATTTATGTATATTTTTGACCTTAAGTGTAATGCACCTTGATTTCAAATATGATTCCATAAAAGGAGAAATAATCACTTGTCTCATATGGCAATGGTAGAAAATACTTGTTTTCAAATTTAAAAACTGAATATACTCAAAGCTGTGAAACCTGCCAAGGAAATCTGTAAAAAAATCCATACACTCCTTTCTTCTTTTTGCAATCAATCAGACACCATCTTCCCCAATTCACAGGGACGTTGTAAACCACACTGCCCTGCACTACATTGGATCCTCTCAGTCACACCTGCAGGTTAGCTTTGTAGAGTTTAAATGTACTGATTAACCAGAATATAGCATTTTAAGTTGCCAAATTTGTTAAGTATGATGAAAAAAATGAGAAAAAAATAAACTCATTAAAGATTTAATTTCTATATATTTTCTTTCACAAACTACTCCTAGCCTTTTAAATAAAAAATGTATGGTCTTCAATTCATTACAAGCTCTGACCTTCCCAAAAACACTTTCACCACACAAAGCATCTACTTCCTGATGGGATAACTGACCTGGTTTAAGAGATAGTCAAACATAAAGTTTCATTTTAGTAGCTAATTGTCTTAATGATTAGAAATAACTTAGCTATATGTGTTTACTCACCTCTGAGGCACATTCTTGTAGTGTCCCCACTACTGGGGTTAAGATGTTTGCATGTGAACATTTGAGCCACCTAGCTAATAATGGAATGCCACCAGCTTTGCGGATCGCTGCTTTATTTTTGGTGCTTCTGCTGCAGCTCCAGAGTGCCAAAGCCCCACAGCGTGCTAATTCAGTGTCTTTTGCTTGGTATGGTGTTAGACTGGCTGATCCCACTGAAATACATTCCAACAGCCCAACCTAAAAAAACACATTTTTTTTATTATCTACAGGGAAGTTTGATATTATACTGCTTTTTAATGATGGTAAACACTGCCACAAATATAATGTATACAACACATGACATATTTTTTGTACAAAAATACGCATGTGACAGGGGTACAAATTTTAATGACTGCTTACCAGTCTCTTGATTCCTCCATGCTGTCTAACTGTCTTTCGTGCTTGTTTAAATCTAGCAACATTAGCAATTGTTTCAGCTGCCAAGCATTTTAGATCTTTATCTGGAGAGTCCAGTATTTTCACCATTATCTGTAAACCTCCAAGATCCGCAATTGCATGTCTAATCAGTATATTCTGACTAATTTCCTTCAGGATTTTTAATGACCCAATCTAAATAATGGAAGATAACAGAAGTTAAACATCACTTAAGTATATATAAACAGAAAAAACCTTTAAAATGCTGGGTTATCTAAAATGTTTTATCTTTTAAACTGAATCAGAAGAAAAGAAGGAAATTTCAAGTCAAAATTTTTTTCTCTAAAAAATCCTTGATATGAAGAAAATACAGAAACGAGAAAAGAAATAAATCAATTTTCTTCATACTATATAACTTGTAACATTGAAAAAATATTCTGACAGAAGAGGCATACTCATTGCTCTATTAGACAAAACTACTTACCTGACATTTAATTTCTTCTGTATCAAGTAAATTAATTAACACTTCAAGACATCCAGTGTCTCTGATGGCCAGCTGACAAGTTTCTTGAGCCAGATTAAAATCTCTCATTGAACACAAAGCGATTACAGTAGCTGTTGGATTACCTCCCTAAAATAAGGCAAATAATTAGCAAATGTATGAAGTGTATTTAATATAAAACTTAATCTCTTCTACTAATACTAGTAAAATTACTACTAAAGAAGAAACATGTAGATTATTTTGATTCTACGGTGTTAAATAATGCAGACATATTAAGAAATGGAATTATTGATGAAGTATGCAAATGGCATACAGATTTAAATGAGAGTGAATAGCACAGGTGACAAATTACTAATATGGCTTGCTGTGAATGAACTAGTAAATTAGGCAGTTGAGTATTGTGAGTTTTGTATGATAGCAAAAGAACACACAGTGAAGATACAGACATTTCAGAGAAGCTATCTGCATTGGTGTTCACTGTGGAAGAAACCAAAGAGATTCCAACTGGAAACTTCCATGGTGGTGGACATTTCAGAGGATTTTTCTGAAACTGAAGTCACTGTAGAAAGTTTTTACAAAAAAACCCTGACATTGTGAATAACAAATTGCCATTATTAGATAGTATTCAGCTGAGTTATAAAGGAAACAGAGTAAAATAATTGATTCAGTAGAAGTGGCATGTATTTTCGTGCTTCAAATTGCCGTGTTACCAATGTCCTGGGAAAGAACAAATGTGACATCAATTTTGAAAACAGTTCAAGGGTTATCCAAGGCCTTTTAGCTAAATATGTGCGCTTGACAAATTGGTAGACTGTAATAAAGAACAGAATTAGCAGAAATCTGTCTAAATATTATATTATTGCAAGAATATTACATACTTAGAGTCACCATGGATCTATTAAGAAAAGTCCTACCTTACAAAATTTACCAAGCTTGCAGCAATAGTGATCTAGCTGATAAGGACTTATGGACTACATGATGATTTTGACAAAGTCCCTCCCTGATAGCTTTTAAAGAAAGGAAGCCACTATATTATAAGAGGAAAGGTCATTGCATGGATTGAAAATAATGACTAAAGAATAGGAAACCAAGGATAGGAGCGAACAGTCAGTTCAATAAATAGATGCGATTTAGTGGAGTTCCACGGATCTGCGCTGAAGTTACGCAATTCAATGTACTTGTAAACACCTTGGAAAATGAAAGGACTAGTTATGTGACAAAGTTTGTTGATGATGTTATGATTCAGGACCAGTTGTGGCAAACTGCTAAATAACTTACTAAGACTAAGAGGGCAATAAAACAGCAAATGAGAAAATGAGAAGCGATACACATCAGAAAAAAACAATCCTAACTCCATAGATGAAATTATAGTTTTTCAGCTGACCATTAAAAATTAGAAATTATATCTGAGGTTAGGGTAGATGGCAATCTAAAAACAAACAGAAAATTAGGACTTGTTTGGAAAAAATAGTGAACAGAGAATGTCACTATACCATAGTATAAATCCATGATTAAAAACTTCATGCAGTTCTGCAGCCTCTGTTTCAGGAAGATTACTATAGCACTGGAAAACTTTTTGAGAAGAGCAGTAAAGACAATCCAAGGCTTTTTAAGTCTAGAAGAGGGATGCCTGAAGGGATGTGATAGAGGTCTACAATGTTAGGGATGGCATTGAGCAGGATAGATAGGGATTGTCTGTCCAATGTATCTTTTAATACAGATATAACCTCTTTTAATAATAAGGTATAATAGTATTCAGGTTAAAAATAAATAAAAGGAGTTGATTCTTCAAATGAGATAGCAGACTAGTGGAACTAGTTGTGAAAGGATTCTTGAAAGTTAAAAGTTTTAATTGGATGTCAGTAAAAACAAATATCTCATTACATTTTCAACTCCCTGAGCTAAAATTAAGTGGTGGCTTGGAGAGTATTAGAAACCTGTGTATTTGCCTTGTTCTTACCTCCCTGTGCATTCATTTATGGTCCTGAGTTTCTTCTGCCTTGGTAGAATATGAACAGAGTTTCACACTACTATAAGTTGTGCAGTTTAGTTTCCCACATTTGTGGAAATCAGAGGTCAGGACATCTGGAGTGCAAAAGTTGAGCTTCAAACACAGAAAACTTCCATCCCAATCATCGTGTCTCCCCTCCTGTTGCAGTCAGGTTATCAGGATAGATTGTCTTTTAATCTGCCCAATACAGTTTCTTTTATGTCTAAATTTAAGGTCATACACTTACAAATTATGCAAACAGGATATAGCTCAATGTAGAAGTTCTATCCTGGAAACAAGACAATATAAAAAGACTTGGGACGTTGAGTATGAATTGAGATTACTGTGTAACATTTGATTAAAAGGATTAATTTGGGGCTGTATAATTGAAAGTACTGATAGGAACATAGCTATTATCTCTTTTTAGGCACTTGTGCAACAACTACTGAAATTCTGTGTCTAATTTTCCATTTTACAGTTCTAGAAGGAAAGTGAAAATAGGGAGATGATTCAGAGAAGAGAAATAAAAATTATTGGAAGCCTGGAAAATAGTTGCACTAAGACAGACATGAGAAGCACTATTTAGTTTATTGACAAGTAAATTGAAGTAGGATTTATTCATATTGAATACATAAATCTATAAGGAATAGGAATGTGATCACAGAGTGCTCTACAGTCTACCACAAAGGTTCAGTGTTTTGAAGTTAAAGGTACTAAAATTTAGATGAAGAGTAAAGTGCAAGTTTTCCATTTTGTGGTTAATTATCCTTTGGAAGATATTACTTAAGAGTGATGATAAGTTTTCCAGTAGTGGAAATATTTCAGTCAAGACTGAATGTTTTTTCTGAAAGATAAGCTCTATTTCAGTCACAGCTACTAGACTAAAAGCAAGAAAAAGATCAAAGAATACACCCTATGGTATGCAGAAAGTTAAACCATATGAAAACAATGGATTCTTTTGAACCTACAATATAGATTTACTATTAATCAAATCAGGGATGAACCCAGCTGCTCAGAAATTAGGAGGGCTGAGGTAACATGTAGCTGCAACAGAAGCTGAAGTGCATGAGCAATGCCAACTGGTGCTAATGTGGAAGTTACAACTTAGAGCACCTAGTAAATCAAACTACAGTATCCACCTCCCACATGCCTCTGAATTCCAGGGAAGCTTTGGCTCCCATCCAGATCTGAACTGTGCTGCCCAAGCCTGTCTCTTTCAAATGACAGTTTTGAAACTGTAAAGGACTTTGAGAACTTCCCAGAGGAAAATATTTTGCTAAATTGTGCACACCATACAATACAGAATATCGAAAAACCGAGTAATGTTTGCTAATACGAAACAAGTAGATCTAACAAAAACAGAAAATTTGCAGCCAATTTCTAAAATGTAAACAGAAACAGTAAGACAAATACAGTAAAAAAGTCTTTGAATTTAACATGCTTTTCAACAGATACAACAAATGCAGCAGAGAATCACAAGTGAGAAAATACATCTAAAAGGAATATGAGAAAAATACTTCATAAAGTTTCAGATCAGTAACTTACATCAGACAAAACACTTCTGCTAATCAATAAAGTACATGTGGATGGCACTTCATAGATAATTTTTACTTAACTTTCTTGTAACAATAGATATCCACAAAATTTCCCTTCAGAAAACTGGTTAAATAGGTAATTTTTTAACATATAGTGTTCTAAAGAAAGATTCCTATAACTTTATGTTATCTTTTTTTAATCATTATCATCTTGACTTCAGAATAAAATATAACATACCCTGCTTTAAGAATATATTCCAATCTGTTTTGAAAATATGTCTTAGGGAAACATATTTTGGAAATGGAATCAACATCTCTCAAATGTTTTCCAAGAGAAATTAGTTTATCCACACATATCAAAGTCTAAATTATTTTTATCCATAAGATACCATTCCAAAACTACACAGGCTATTCTGTAGCTCAAAAGGACTAACAGCTCTTCTCTTGTGAAGTTTGTGGTCTTTTCACATAGCTTAGACTTTGAAATTTACTTTGCTTTGTATTATAAAAATTTTGCAACAAGTGTTTAAAGAGAAGACTTGTCTTGTTATTATTTTACATAAATGTAAGAAGTATATCGTTAACCTGACAAGCAATGCCCCTTCTTTTGAAGAATGCTTCTCCTACAGTGAAACTACATTCATACATAACATAGTAATTCATAATTCACTTATCTTACATGCATAATGGTCGGCATACGACATTTAGTACGGACCAAATTTTTTAAAAGAAAAATGACTTTTAATTCTCTTATATTAAATAAAAAATAGAACTGTATATAAAATAAATATATGCATTTTATTTTTTCAGCTTCAAAAATGCACACACCGCTTTAAGTGTTTTTAAAGTAAAACCACAATAAAATATTTTTCATATGTGCTGAAGCATCAGTTCTACAAAATAAGAAATATTACTGATGGTTTCAACATTTATTTTTTGTTTCTTGAAGTTATCACTACAGTAAGTCTTGCAGTATTTACAACATAGATTTTAACATGCATGGAAATAGTTACGTCTCCATTAAGTTGACATAAAATCTGCATCATGTTGTTATACCATTTGAAATCTGATATGTTGGATGCAAAATAAACTCTACTGGCAGGTCAACAGTCAATTTTAAGGCTTGAAATTAAACACAGATTTAGATTAAAATGTGCTTCCCTTCCTATATAGTGGTATAACATATATATCCACAAATTAAATTAAAATAAAACAGTATCACTGCTACTCTATCAGTAAAACATCTTGTGTGCAATATATGTGTAATATCTTTACTCAGAGCTCACAACTAAGAATTACAGAATGATAAAGAATAGTGTAACAAAGCCTTTCTTTTGCTTTTATTTTTGAGGTATTTAACAGACCACTTTTACACAACAATGCACAGATTAATCTAGTTAAAACTTCTAATGTACGTATACAAAGGCAGCTGTTTTAGATGATTACAAGATTGTATATAAATTTGGTATCTGTTGAGTCCAATCTCACAGATCTAGTCACCACTATACTAGAAACATCTTTATTTGGCAATGTTTCTCCACATATGACTACATGCATCAGTTAGTATATTTTGAATGTACAGCAAGATGGAAGATGCATAAATTTTTGGCTGCATCTAGGCCCCCTTTACACAGGCTTCCTTAGTGTCCTATTTTTCTCCATTTAAAAATCCTTGAGCCTTCAGAAATTCTTCCTTTTGATCTCAAGGAATGCTGGATACTGCTTCTGAAGTATTCAAGTACCTTCTGATACCTTCTGGCAGAAACTCATTCAAATACAGCATGCCTGACACGCATTGCTCTAAGATCTACTGAAAGATGTCCCGGTCCATAGCAGGGCAGGTGGAACTTGATGATCTGTAAAGGTGCCCTCCAACCCAAACTGTCTTATGATTCTGTAATCTCACTTTATGTCTCCTCAACAACAGCAGTATTAGAAAATAGCTACCTGCTTAAGTTACTGGTGCTAATATTTGGTAAAATTATCATTTAAGGTCATCCCAGGGCTTCTTGAGCCACAAGAGTTCCAGTGAGAGGAAAACCAAAATTAGATAGGGATATATTTTAATATTCTTAATAATTTGACTTTCTAAGTTTGTTAAATGAATTTAACAGTGAAAATAACTAGCAAAGATGGCTTTGTGCTTATTTTGTAGCCATTACTTCCTAAAGCATCTGAAATCATCTTGATTCCCAACATAAGTCAGGGCAGCTTGAAGGTTGGTTGCCCAGGATGTTGCACAGGTACAATGTTTTTAAATGGCAGTGTACCAAATAGCAATTAAATAAAAGCTAATAGGAGGCCAGAAATTCATCCATTGTTGTTTTGTAAATTCAGGAAACCAGAAGGCATGATAGAATGTGAAAGAAGGAAAAAGGAAGCTCAGAAGAGTCATCAGTTCTTTTAAAAAATTACATAATGACTACAAGAGCAAAAAATCTCATTGAGAATGAAGAACAGGAAGTGTAGAAAGATATTAATCAGGCAAAATCATGAGCTCATCAGTTGGCTGAAACTCAGGAAGCTTACAGAGAGTGAGGACGAGATCAATTAACTAAGAATAAAAATAAAAGAATAATACAAATATGTAAGGACACGAACCAAAAATACAAACACCAAAGGACGCACAAGTTAAAACTATCATTTTGTTTGATGCTTTCCTAATAAACAAGAGCAAAAAACCTGTTAGTTGACAGTAAGCTTTCAACAAATGAAAACAAGAAACCTAAAAGCATTAATGGGTCTTTTTTTATGCATTAATCTTTATTATGTTCTAGTTAATGTATACTTAATGTCAATGATGATGTAGTAAACACTGCTCATGATAAGGATATAGAATCATAGAATCATAGAATAGTTTGGTTGGAAAAGACCATTACAATCATCTAGTCCAACCATAAACCTAGCACTGCCAGCTTCACCACTAAAGCATGTTCCCAAGTACCACACAGTG
>NW_010313019.1:36776-62307 GCF_000700745.2 Antrostomus carolinensis
CCACACAGTGACCCCCCCCCTCCCCGGGGCAGCCTGTGCCAATACCTGACAAGCCTTTCAGTGAAGTTTTTCCTAATATGCAACCCACCTCCCCAGCGCAACTTAAGGCCATTCCATCTTGTCCTATCACTTGTTATTTGGGAGAAGAGACCAACATCCACCTCATTACAACTTCCCTGGTACTGAGGTCAAGCTGACAGGTCTGTAGTTCCCTGGATCCTCTTTCCGGCCCTTCTTGTAGATGGGTATCACATGGGCAAGCCTCCAGTTTTCTGGGTCCTCCCTGTTAGCCAGGACTGTTGATAAAGGATGGAGAATTGCTTGGCAAGTTCCTCTGCCAGCTCCCTCAGTACTCCTGGGTGGATCCCATCTGGCCCCATAGACTTGTAAGTGTTGAGGTGGTGTAGCAGGCCATGAACAGCTTCCTCCTGAATTATGGGAGTTTATTCTGTTCTCCATCCCTGTCTTCCAGCTCAGGAGGCTGAATACCCTGAGGATAACTGGTCTGGCTACTAAAGACTGAGGCCAAGAAGGCATTACATACCTCAGCCTTTTCCTCATCCTTGGTGGTAATGTTGCCCTCTGAATCCAATAAAGGATTGAGATTCTCCTTGCCTCTCTTTTTGTTGTTAATGTATTTGTAAAAACACTTTTTGTTATCTCTAACAACACTGGCCAGATTGAGTTCCAGCTGGGCTTTTGCCTTTCTAATTTTCTCTCTGCATAACCTAAAGAGATCCCTGCACTTTTCTTGAGTCGCCTGACCCTTCTTCCAGAGATGGTAAACTCTCCTTTTTTCCCCGAGTCCCAGCAAGAGCTCCCTGTTCAGCCAGGCTGGTCGTCTTCCCTGCCAGCTCATCTTGTGGCACACGGGGACAGTCTGCTCCTGAGCCTTTAAGACTTCCTTCTTGAAGAATGTCCTGGCTTCCTGAACCCCTTTGCCCTTTCGGACTGTCTCCCAAGGGACTCTCTCAACCAGTGTCCTGAACAGGCCAGAGTTTGCCCTGTGGAAGTCCATGGTAGTGGTCTTGCTAATCACCCTCCTTACTTCACCAACAATTGAGAACTTTACCATTTCGTGGTTGCTTAGGCCAAGACAGCCATATAACTAGTCAGTAAATACTTAGATAACTTAGACGTTTTCATACTAGCTGAGCTTAATGGAATCCGCTCTATGGTACTGAGAGAATTGTCTGACGTTAAAGACCATGATTAGTCTGCTGAAAAAAAAAGCTGAACCATATAAAAAAATCTGGTGTTAACAACGGAGCAAAACATAGGTATTACCTATCAACATGATACTGTTGTCAGACAAAAAAAGCAAACTTTACAGAGAGATTTATAACAAGATTTGTAACCTGTATGATACAAGAAATCATCATTCTTCGGTTTGTCACTGAAAACCACAGTTTAAGTACTATGTTCATTATGGGTATCATACTTCAAAAAAGATACTGACCAACTCGATGAAGACCAGAGCAAGACAGCAAAATATCTCAAAAGCATGATCACACAGAAAAACAAAAGGAACTGGAGCTGTTTACTCTAGAGATGAAGAGAATAAGAAGACAGTTTAAAGAACAGCTACAAAGATAACCATCTGTTCTCCAGGTCCATTGTGGGTAAGATGAGAAATAATGGGGTTAAATGGCATCAGGGCTGATTTATGCTAGATATTAGAAATTTTGGAATACATTCCTTACAGCACTTAGGAAATCTCCATCATAGGAAAGAAAAGTTACAGAAATATTTGTCCAGAAGACATACAAAGAGTTGATGCTGTTTTGGAGGCAAACAGATGGAGTAAATGACCTCCTGCATTCTGCTCTAGCTCTGTTTTCTATTATTTATTTTTTGTGAAATTTTATTACCATGAAATTATGTAAATTTTTTTATTAGATATTTCCTCCTCTTCTTTAAAAAGACAATGATTGATCCATAATAGATTAATGAGATCATAGATAAAGATAATGGATAAGAAAATATACAGGCTTAAGATTTCAATACCACATGTCCTAATTAAAACCCTTCCTAGTCAATACAAAGGTTTACCTTTTGAAACTATGACCTCATTTAAGTAGGCTAAGAAAGAAAGATACAAAATTTCCTCTACAGTCACCTCTGGAAAGGGTAAACAGCATCAAAGTTTTAGCAGATGATCTCCCAGCAGGCAGAAAGATTAGCTTTTCAGATAGCTGAGACTGTACAGGAGCTGTAAAGGAGACCTATGGAATATCTAACCTGGTACAGCCCACTTTATGGCATGTGTTACCCTGTCCCTTTTGCTTGAACCCTCTGACACCATATATGGCATAAAGATGCCACTTTGAGTGATCATCCTACAGCAGAGATCTGTATCAGAGTTTAGAACTGTCACAATTGCCACTAGAGAAAGGACAGTTTTATGAGGAAGGCATCATACCTGGACTCAGGACACCAGTGGTCCTTGAGTCCTTTGACAAAATTCCTGCTTACTACTAGCCAGATGCCTTTTCCCAGCATCTTTGTTCTCCACTTTCAGCTGAAACCTAAAGGCATTATTGGAGTACAAGTAATAAAAGTACTAACAAGACTATAAAGATGATTCCAAATGTGTTGCCCAATTTGTAGTAAAATGAGCATACATGCATGGAAAAATATAAACATTGCAATAAAGTTATAATGCATTTCATTTTCCTGAGAAAATAAAATAAAATGAAAATTATACAGTTCAACTCACAAACATCTCTGTAAATATGGTACCTATTTGGAGGTGTTTTTATTAATGTATTTATTTTGCATTTGGATTTATGACTGAATGCAACCAGAAAATGAAATATTGTTTTACTTTGCATGGCCAAGACAAGGATTTTTTTCTTCTGTTTAGACCTATGGTTTAATTTTTTTTGCCATAGTAGAAGTTCATTTTATTTACTGTATTAAGTAAGTCCTGGATAGATCCCTTAATGTGCACGTCTGTGCTAGTGAGCCTACGACTGAATAGCAGGAAAGAAATTGCTGTTTGTGGGCAGTGTTGTCATTCTTATGTATAATAATACCCTACTTTTGATTATGAGTATATATAATCTGAATGGCAATTAAATATACTTCACAAAATTAAAACTGAACATACCAAGTCAATCTATTTTTAGAAAATACTGAACAAAATAGTTTTATGTGATACCCAAAAGAAAGTAGGTCACATTGTAGAAACCTTTATTGTTATACCAGAAATTTTTAAACTAAAATTCAGTAGCAGAATGAAAAATCTCCTAGAACAAAAACATTGTTTAAGTGGAATGCCAGCCCAAAATATTATTAAAATATTGCAATTTTTATAAAACAAGAAAGCCAAAATAAGTGGTGAAGTATGAAACAGAATTCTTCATTTATACCTTTGTGACTTTTTGATTTTCTGTTGAACTTGATTATCTCAAATCACAGACCATTTTGTAATTTTCTACTGGAAAACACTTCAAAATTTAAATAAATTTTTATAAAGCTTAATGAAAGACTGAGTATTGCAGTATAATATACATAATATGCTTCAGCAAGGCAGTTTTTCTATGCTAGTGAACCTCTAAACACTCTGAGTTTTGTTTTGGTTTAAATACTAGTTCCAATTTTTCATTTTAGTTTATAAAACATACAAGCTGCAACTTGTTAAGAGATGAGTTATGGACAAGTATAACTGAGTTATGGAATAATTCCCTGCCCCATTTCCTGAATCTTCTGGCATTCTTTGGCTACAGCCTGGCAGTATGCAAACCATACAGATTAATATAAGTAAAGCCAGTGGAAAATCACAGGCATCACAAAATCCAAAACATTCATGTTGGACTTAAACCATGCACAGAAGCTGCATGGTTTTAGTTGCACATTAATACCTTGACCCTGACCTTCACAGTGGCAGAAGTGACATATATGTTATGACCCAGACACAATGGATTCATATTGTCACCATATTTTATGAAATTGAAAAGAAACAAGTTTCCAAACAAAAGAATAAATACACTATTTTCTGAGTGAACCAGAAGGTTTTGTTAGGCAACTGTTGATTCCCCCTTGAAATCTCTTCCAAGATATGTATCCATTCCATTAGCTTTCCTTTTCTGATTCATAGTAATTGGATTCTACTATAGAGGAGGTAAAAGTCAATGTAGTTCACGCTCAAACATATGAACTTTTACTTCATTGGACTAGGAATAGTAGAATGTTTTTCCCAGTAACTTCTCAAACCTCAGACTTGGAGAGGAGTGAAATTCTGACCCAAAAAACACAGAAAGCCTGGCCAAGGTAATATATAACATCTTAACAGTGCAAGTTTATCTTCCCCTCATTTGTGAAATTTTCAGTTTAGGAGTGTGCTTGTTCCCCAGTTGCATCTGGACAATTTTGTAAAGACAATGGACCACACTCTTTTCAATTCTAGATAAATATGGAGAGAAAAATAAAAGGATTATAAGGCACACAAACCCACAATCTCACAGTGATTTCTAGATCAGATCACTGCAGCAGATGTTAATTTGGGATCTAATCTAATTGATGCATCAGAAACTACTGTTACTGCAAAATATCACCATTCAAAAGAATGTGTGAGCACTGAGGTAATTCTAAAATTTATCTGTGGCTTAGGTTTTAGTTACCACAGGCCATCTGTAGTACCTTTGGTAGCCATACCGGAGTTCAGCTCATCTGGCAAAGTGTCTTGAGGTAACCGTATTTATGGAGTAAGTCTTAGATTGTCTGCAGTTCATACCATAGTCTTCCAATGACACTCCAGCATGAACGAACTCAGCTTCAGCACCATCCTAGACTTCCTCTGCCCACCATGACAGGCCCTTTTTAGCATATGCAAATTGCTTCACTTAATGCACAAACCATGACCTTCCACCATTCTCTTTAAGAAAAGCCACCCTCCTTGGTACCATCTCCAGCAGTACACTGCCTTCAGCTGCCACTATCACCAACACAGACGGAGTCCCTGAACAGGTGATTTACCTCAGCATCCCTATTGATAGGGCCATGTTTTTGAAAGTGACAGGCCACACATTTCTTCAGCCCCAAGTGAAGGAAGGTTGCTCACTCATTCCTTTGGATCATGACGTACTGAATCTTGATCACTGTCCTGCCCTCTCAGAAGAGGCTGCTCTGGAGAATAGAGACTTTTACACTTGGTAAATCACACACAATAGGAGAGTTGTTCCAGTCAGTGCTCTCTGGTATTGAAATGCAAAGCTTTCTGCGTGCCTACAGCTGTGGTCAAAAGGTCAGACAAGTCCCTTTAGAAATGGTCATGCTAACTTCTACCATCATATAATGAATCATTTTGGGGTGGGAACTCCACTGCCACAGTACTGTAATTACATTTTTCAGTGTCATCATATATATACTGTCCCTGCCTAATGAGCATCAGAAACATGGCCAACTTCTCTTTGTTCACCAACATAGCATCAGAAGAACTTTCCTAAAAATGTGAGGATACTTTTCAGCCCACTCTCTTAAGAGCTCAAAAGACAGTGCAGCATATGGTGATAAAGAGCTGTGCAAAGCCAGTAGGTTTGGTCTACTGAAACCCTTCTGAAGAACTAGAAGCAAGATAAACCTATAGGATCTTAATCACATGCATATTGTCTATGTAAACAAAGCTCAAGAACAGTTACCACACTGGCTAGGCCAAAGTTAGAGCACATGTATCTAGCAGATGCCAAACAATTAATTCTCCCATTAACTGAGGACTGTCAGTTAGTTTCTAGGGTTGTTACCAAAAAGGCTGTTCTTTACAAAGTACTCCAAGGAAAGAAGGCCAGAAAGCATGCAAACTCCTGTTTCCAAATACATAAAGAATCTGGAATAAGAATAGGCCTTCAAAAGACTATTTCACATTGGTGACTTCAAACGCACAAGACTATGGGGATGGGAGTCATCTGTTTAAATTCACTCAGCTACAGCCATCCAACATTCCTGATAATTAAGATCGTGTCATCTATAGCCATCCTACATTCCTGTTAACTGAGATCAAGTCAACAGTGAAGTTGAAATGTGATGCATCTCACTCTGAATTAGATGCTTAAAATATCAGATGAATCACATCCTTAAAGTGCCTATTTTTTCCACTGATCATAAAGGTAGCCTTGAATGCCCAGCTCAGCTACAAGCACTTCCTCTGTTTATATTTAGAGCTAGGTGAGATGAATCCCAGTTTAAGCACTGACTTTTATGTCTTGGCACTGACCTTGTGTGATAGTGACAGACCCACCTTAAGCAATTTTTATTTTACAGAGCACTTGGCTCACAAAGAGAATAAATGTCTTAATGTTAGTACAGCTATTTGGGAATCCAGTGGAAATGAATCTGTGGAGAAAATGTAATGAGGTTGAACTAGGAAGGACCTGTGCCTGTATAGACTACTGGAGAGCTAGCAAGCTGTTGAAGCTTCATAAGCACTGAGCAGACAGAAAAGACAGTGTCATTTGAAACCAGCCGAAAAAGCTGTTGCAAGAAAAACAAAATGATACCAATAGTTTATGAAAAACTAAGAGATAAATGTTCTCTAGAGAAATAAAAAAAAACAAAACTTGAGCTTAGTGAGATCATAAGAAAAGCAAATATAGATGAAGACATGACTGAAGCACAGGCCTGCTTCTGAAATATCTGTATGTATAGTAAACTGTGATTAAATTGAGCCTAGATCCAATGTGGAACACTTAAAAACAATGAAGAATGCTGTTCTCACTTCTTAAAACTCTTGATAGTTTTCAGACACAACTATGTTCTAACTCTTTAGGAAAGCCAACAATTTGGTTATTTACTTCATGATTATAAAGCCTTAAGTCAGATTGAGACAGCGGTGGCAATTTGCAATTATTTTATATGTACAGTAGTTACGGTGTCAAAACAATAGCTAATTAATTTCATTACCTGCTTTTACAACAGAATAAAATCCTGCAGAAAGAGGAGGATCAAACATCAGTTATTTTACATTATTTTCCTCAGCCCTTAATTTTTGACTTGCTATCTCTTCTTTCTCATTTTTTGTCAAATTCCACTTTTTTTTGCTCTTTTTTTCTTTATTTCTATCTTGTCTTTCATGTCATCATCTAAGAAACTGTTAGGAATGGGACCCTCAGAACATTAATTAAACCGCCACTACACGGAAATTCATCAGAGTTGGGGTTAATGGTCAAAAATCAACTGGTTGTTATGAATTTTATATGTCTCTTGTGGTGAGCAATTATTGTTTGTACAGTATTTTGAGGACAGAGCTATGCAACTGCTTCAGAGTTGCCAATTATAATAATAATTTGAGAGCTCACCATTTGCCAGTATTTCCTACCCAGTAAATTTATCATAAAAAGATTTCTTTTTCATGATCAGCACTGGCTAGGTTGTTAAAAAATACATAACTATAAAATACAGTTTTCCCATATTTTTACTCCCTTTTTTTCAGTAACCACATTCTTTACCGATTTTTTTTTTTTTTTTTAAATCTTGGCTAATATTGCAAGATGGGAACCAGAGATGTTCATGAACAGTGGAGAAGACAGTGATAGGAAGGCTGACAGGTTAGCCAAACATGCTAGAAATGCTAGCAGGTGGCATATGATTATGTCTCATACATTTGGTATTTTTTGAAAAATAACAATCTGCCACTTAGTCAAACTACAGCAAAATTTATTTTTAATCTTGATCTTTCAGTTCAGTCAAATAATCTCCTTCATATTACCCCACCAAGGGAAAAGAAAAGATTTATTGTTAGACACCCTCCTAATAAGGTTAGGTAAATTAACTGCAAAGTTGGTCAGTTCTGAAAAAATGCATTACACAATGGAAAAATTATTTTATATTCAAAAATATTGTATACGCACTTATGTATGCTTATTTGGTACTTGATAGCTAAAATATAATCTCATGCAAGTCTTGCTAATTTGATACTATAAAGAAAAAATAGTTAACTCATCCACAGATCGTGGAAAAAACATAATGTGCAATACATTTCCTATGTAGACTAGATACTTTTACTCCTGCTATTAGATTTTAATATTTGTATCTATTCCAAATCTAGGGCCAGATTTAAAGATTACAGATAAATTTCTTTGATAATTTTGCACACAAAATAGTTTCTAAATTGATTATGTAGCTGACCAAATTCTTAACTTCTATGTTAATCATCTAAGTATCCAATTAGAGTTGTAAATTTCTACCCATTAGTAATTCTTCCTGGGAAAATGGAAGTAGAGTCAAGACGTAGAGAGTCAGTTCCTCAGAATTTGTATTTACAGTTCTCCGTGAAGTTTGTTGTTTAGGAATAATCTATGAACACCAGAGATTTTAGACTTTTTCTATGACTATCACAAAACTTTTGAGCAGTATTACAGTGTCTAAAATAAGCAAACAAATGATAGGTACTTTAGTGGGTACACTGTAACACTAATACTATTTTTTCTTGTCTTACAAAATGAAAAAATACTTTCTGTGTAGTTTCACTTTAAATAAATTAGTATGTGAAGATCCATTTTATTCCTTCTTCTAATATGTTCATGTCTCTTTAGAGGTTCTGCATTTTAGAATAAAACAGAATTGCTTTTCTGTTAATCCCAAAATACGACTGATTTTGTAATCCACACATAGTTTATGAAGCTGATTTAAATTTTTATAATGAGTACTAGTATAATCTTAATAATTTGGAACATTTCCAATACCATTATAACTTAAGAAAGCTTTTCCATTATGCAGTTAAAAAATATTGCATCTATCCTCTATCTCATAAAAATTTTGAGAAAAATCTACAAGCCACATCAATGTCTTTGCAAGTGCCATAAATTTACAATTGTTTCATATTAAAGAGTTGCTGTATACATCACCTGTTAAACCACAGGAGCGCCAAACCTGCTACACAATTTTCATTTGCACTAGAAAGTAAGAATTTATTTTGAAATGCTGAATGTTTTCTACCACAAAATTTTATGAGGAATGTATCTATTTTTCAGATATCTAAAATCTTAGACCTCAGATATGACAAGTCTCATCTTAGAGATAAAATGTGACTGACTTTATACTAGAGCATAGTAGAGCAGTGTGCAAGCAGTTGTTGACTGTGCCCTTCTTGCCCTTCAAGTAGAGGAATGTCACATTGCAAACCTTGCATACACAGTGCAAAAGAACTCCACCCACCCACACAACTGCCATTTAAGATTCAGTCCTCAAATGTTCTGAAACAGGCTCCAGTTTCTATAATAATAGTTTGGACCTTCCTTTTCCACATCCCTACCCTTCATGCATACATGGATTTCCTGCACTCCGGTTTGTACCAAGCAATTCTAACCTCCAAATGTCTTCCTGTCTTTTCCTGGTGAATAAAACTATCCCATGTTGTTTATCAACAATATCTACATGAACCTCTCCTTTCAGGTCCTGCATCTTAGCTCCCAGCAGAGCCTACCTCCATCATTTCACTGTCTATTTGACTTTCTGCATTTCTAACCTGTACCTTTCTTCCCCAAGAATGCTAGTGCCCTCCATGTACAAAGAGCTCAGCTGAGGATCTACTACTGCAAGCCAACACACAGTTGCATTTCCCTAACTGATAAATTTGAGCTTCCTGAGAAGAGGAAATAAACTCTGCCTGTGGTACAGCAGTCACACTACATCCTCCCGGCTCAGCTCTGCTCGCACTGCACAGAGGAAGCAGAACTGATGGGCAGTAGGTCTTCCCCAGCCAATACTCATTGCAACACATGCAGTGTAAGAACTAGACCCATATCTTTGATCTCTTAAGACTTTAATTTCATTGACCCAATTGCCTAGAAGTAAGTGAGGACTTTTAGAGGGATGTGGAGGGAAAGAAAAGGGAAGATGCAAAGACCAGAAGGAATATTCCTGTACATTCCTGCCTCCCTGGTCTGTTTGCCACCTTTATGTAATGTAAGCCCAATACAGAGGGGCCACCTGCCAACTACAGAAATGTTGCTTGAATGCAGCAGTCTTCCAAAAGTCTTGTGTGTCAGCCGTGGAGCAGAACTGAATATATCCAATGTAACCCGCAGTTCTTTCAACCTGTTCCTTGTCCAGTGAATGGGATTGCCCTGAGTCATGTGACAGACATCCTCCCTTCCTAGCCATCCACTGCTATGCAGCACTAGGGCACATGGCCACCTGGGAGCTGGTGTTCAAGGCCGTACTCAGGGTACATCCCCCCAGCTTCTGTGCAGCACCACAGCCTTTCCCCAGCTCCTGGACTTGGCACAAGATGCAAACAGTTGGGGAGACACAGCAGGTTTGTCCACCTGTGTTTCCAAAGCAGAAAAGAAACACAATGCTGTTCTGGAAATTACGTAATTCGAACTGGAGTAATTCAAAACAGATATTAAATTAGTGGATATTTTACATGAAGTGTGAAATTTGACTGATTTCACTATTGCACCCTGAAATATAGCCAAAAGTAGAATGACTTTCCAGGTAAGAAACTGAAGGAAGAAGAATACAACTGACATGATCCTGCAGAACTCTATCCAGAGCTCACCCTGGTGTAGGTGTACATATAAATCACATCCTTACAGGGAACCAAAACCAAGCAGCCAAGGGTTTAAGGGATTAAGGACTTATTCTGGAGATTGGAGTTATTCCTGGCGCAGTCACCAGCCCCAGTTTACCTCTCAACAACTCAATTTTATCTTAAAACTGGCAATGATCAGTTCTCAACAGCAGACAGCTCAAAGCATTGTGCCCAGCTCTCACCTTTTTTCTCCTTTTTTTTTCCCCAGTGAACAGTCCCAGCCACAAAGAAGATTCTGCATTTCCACGTGATGTTTCCCATTTCTAGTAAGAAGATCACTGTAAAATGTGACCCTGTCACCCTATTCCTAAAATTTTTCACATGTAAAAAGTAGTCCTTCCTCCAGAAATCTAATACTTCAGAAGCACTACTTGAAAAAATAATGTGAAATCTGAAGTAGGCTCTCCTGAGTGAATCTCACTGTTACAAACGTCAGTAGAGCATTTCATTCCAATTTTATCTACTCTGGCCCCCAATATGTCTAACCATCACCAAGCTCACTGATCTGTCTTCGCTGCCTGTTCTTAAGTCGATGGGGAGACATGGCAAGAGCACACATGCTCTGTCTTCTGTTTCACAGCCCTGGGAAGCTTGAAGGTAGGAGAAGGAGCCAGACCACAGAAGCAGCTGCTTCCCAGTGGAGCAATTCCAACATGGCTGCTCTTTCCCAGAAAGGAAGGGGAAAGGAGAAGGGCAAAAAGTCAGAAGGGAATTTCCCCTGCACTGGAATTTTCTCCATGAAGAGGTACACAAATACATAGCCTGCAGGCACAATTCACAGCAGCTAGCAAGTCTGCTTTATACAGGAAGCAACTGTCTTTTTAAGTTTTAATGGCGATCTAACATTGGTAGAAAAATCAGGCATCTTTCAGGTTTTATAGAAGTTTTGTGTTTGCAAATTGAACTTTTATAGAGTCTTGCTGAATTGTGATTCACATTTACTTTAGCAGACATTCAAAAAATGGTTGCACCTGCAAATTATTATATTTTCTAACTTGGTATCTCAAACTTCTGTTATTGAAGACATTTTATTAAATTTTTAAGATATGCAAACAATGTGTACAACCTTTGAAGACAAACAAGTCCTCTGAAATATGTGCTTCTATATAAATATGCTTGTAGATACTTAAATATCACAGTCATAAATTTATTTTCTCTTATGTTGCATGTGTCATGAACACTTGCCTACATGAACAACAAGAATGCCAAAAAAACTCCTAAGTCTGGCCAGAAGTGCCGTATTTATACTTGAATTAAAATGAATTCCATGTGCAAGCTGAAGTAGCACTCCATCAATAAAACATTTCAACCACTGTCTGTGGTATGGCACTGAGGCATCTCTTTTCAGCTTTATCTGACCCTAGGGATTTCTTGCTTTACATAGCTAAGAATCAACAGAGCACTATTTTAAGTATATCTTTAAGTACTTTGTTTAATTTATATCTAATTTGAAGAACTTTTGGAAGATTCAGGTGTGCACGAATGCATAAACAAGTATGCATTTGAATTTTTGTAACAAAACTTTTTAATATTATGGAATTTTGTATTACTAACACTTCTTAATAGGTACTCATGATTTGATCAAAAATACTCCCCTTTCTTCTTCTAGTTCTAAGTCATTAAGTAATTTTGCTTTTTGACAACCAGAACAAAATACACTCACTGTGAAAACAGAGGAGCATGAAAAATATATTTTCCTATTTGCTTTTCTCACTCTTCATTCAGAATGGTTTCATGCAAGTGTAGATACATTTCAGGATTGAATGAAGTCCAATACTAAAATCTAACTATGACTATATGAAGGATCTGAAGAGGAAAGGGAGTTTGAGAATTATGTAATCAGGAGGGAAGAGCCCAGTCAGTAGAGCGTGGTCCATAGATGGGCCAATGAGATGATTTCTAGGAGTTTGTTAACAGTAATGAATTTCAAGTATCCTCTCCAGGAGGATCTTGGGTCTTTACAAAAAAGTAGGACGGTTATTTCTCTGAGCTCTTAGAAACGTACAAAGAGGTGCTCCAAAGAAAGACAGAAACAAGCTATTAGTAGACTGAAAGATTTTAAAACAACACCATGAACTGTAATTATGTGCAAATAGAAACAATAATGCAAAATTTATACATTGTGTGTTCAGTGTCAGTGAACAGCCGAGCAAGTTACATGCTGAATGTCACACCAGATTACACTTGCAAAGAGTTATTTTAGCATAGCCAAAATGACAACAATATAGAGGTCCAACCTAGAAAAGATAAGGCACAAAGAGACACTTGTATTATCCATGCTTTTCTGCGTCTCTTTGGCTACAACCACTAGCATAGGTCCCACATACACAAACTGAAAACAAGCAGTGTGAACGCACTGAAAACTGTTTAAAGGACTGAGTTGCTCTTCTACAATGGTTAAAGGGCTGGAAGGAGCCAAAGTTTTGCTTATTCCTCACAAGTATTTCTGATGTACCAAATGTCAGCACCATGATTTTATCAGTCAGATGTGTATACTCTGTAGCTGTACTCAAAAAACCCAAATAAACCAGTGCTTTTGTTAGTAACTGACAGTAAATACATTCCAGTACAAACTTGTAAAGGAATTTCTCCTGAGGGAGAAACATAATTAGTTTAAGAGTTTTCCAGAATAGTAGAGGATTGTTGTTTTTTTCACAAGTTTCAGACATACACAGAATTCTAAACTTCTATATTTACAGGTTCCAAAAGACTTTCAACAAGTCTGTGTAAAAAAACTTTTTTGTTGTTTTAGAGGATGCCTGTTTATCATACATTTTCTTGTCCACTAACAGCATCTATCCAGACACAAGACCACGTTAGAATTACTTCAGTGATGTATTAATCATAGCTGATGAAAGACTTTAGGCAAGTATTCAGTTTTAATAAAAACTCTTGAAAGTTATTATCCACATAAAGAAATATCTTGGAAAGTTTCACCCAAAAAGCAAAAGAGAAATCCAATAATTAATAAAGAAATCATACCATTCTTAAGTTTTAAATAACACTGAATAGATTGTTAGATGGTTTAGTCTAAAGGCCTGTACAAGCCAAAAATAGCAGATAAAAAAAATGCAGGAGAAACGGGTGCGTGATAGGAAAGTCCACAGTTCCAGTATTTGCACATACTACATAGCAGAGCTATTCTAAAATATAAGGAAGGTGGAAAGGATAAGGAGTTGTGTGGTGTTCTCGCGCTTTTTTTTTAATAAAATTTGTCAACACCTACTTACCTTTAAATATTTTGCAAGTTTCTGAATTCCCCAGTATTCTGATGACAAATCAGTGTTTCCTTCCTGATGACGTACAGGCTGTTCTTCATCTTCATCAGTCTCTGAGGAACTTTCACTAACATCTTCAAACCTGCCTGATGTTTTGCTAAAACTAAATAAACAGCATCACCCATTTTAAACAGCTATAAACTAATATGAACAAGCACATTTTAAACATATATAACAACACTGCCTAGTAACAGAATTAGAAAAATATAATTGGCATTACCAAATACTAAGTATGGTGATAATTACTGAAGATACAGAAAAATAAAAATAAAAATATTGAGGGAAGTAAGTAACCCATACCATTTTGAAGCTTGTTGTATTCTAACAGATTCAGAAGAAATGCCATTGGCTTTCTTTTTGATTTTCAGAGACACAGTACTACTTCTCTCTTCTTCTTCAGCATCTTTTTTTGTGGCCTTGTCACTAAAAGATTTGCTTTTATTTAAAAAAAATTATTAGATATATATATAGAACCAAAATGCTATGGTTGAACACATTACGTCAGTACAGATGAGCTTATGAATCTACACAATAAACTTCATTAAAAAGAAAGTATACTGTGTCTTAACTGACTAATTCTGCTGTAATAAAATAATGGAATATTAGAAAAATTGTATTATGATGACCTGTATGTGATACAAGAACAAAGAATGAGTATATGCAGACAGACTACAGGTTCATTTATCCTAGGATACCACATCTAACCATGACCAATAACAGCTATCGAGGTAACAGTAGAATAACAATGGAAGAACATGGAAATGATTTTTTCCAGAATATTCTTCAGCAAACTGTAATTCGGGGAACTCCTGATCATCCTTGCATTAACAGTTTTGGATGGATTTTTCTTCCATGAATATGTCTGGTTGCTTTCTGAACTCACACAAACAAATGGCCTCTACCATCCTGTAGAGGATTTTAGAGGTTAGCCATGTGTTGCATGACGTCTCTCCCTTTGTTCTGAACTGGTCTCACTGGCTCATTTTCATTTGATGCCCTTTTTCTTGTATGAGAATGGACAGTGACTGTCCCTTATTTACCATCTCCAGTCATGATTTTTCGTATCAATTGTCTTATTGTCCCTGGGTCATCTCTTTTCCAAGCAGAAGAGTTCTTGTCTGCCTAGTACTTCCACACACTAAGCTGTTCCATAGCTTTGATCATGCTGAATATAATATATTTCCTCATATTCCAAGAAGACTCCTAAGCCTAGCTGGGCACAATCTCTGGTGCTTTTTTGTCCCTAATTTACAATCTTGTGAAAACAAAATGTCTTTTCAAGTCTGGGCTGGTCATACTATCAGTCATAACAATAAAAGAGAATACTACTCATGATTACAGCCAGTTTCACTACACCTAGACTCTAACATCTGTGGAAAAAGATAAGCTCTTGTCCCTGGAAAACCACATTTTTTGAACTGATGACTGTAGGTCACATCCAAAATCTCTTAAAATGTTTCTTGCAACATGTCAAATTGTCAGACTTGAGAAGATACTGACTTTTTTTGCAGGATAGCAATAAAAGCCTTTCCTTCAGATATTCTTCTTCCTTGATGAGCACAAAATCAGGAAACATTAAATCAGAACAGAGTTCTGACTTCAGAAGACAAATCCGACAATATACATGTATGGAGACACACAGAGAGAGAGAGAGAGACAGAGAAAGAGAGAGAGAGAGAGAGAGAGAGTACACATGTATATTATGTGTGTGTGTATATATATAGCATATACAATATATGTATATGCTATTTTTGGGTATCCAAACTTTGAGATAATCTCATTAGTGAAGATTGTTGCTAAGCCTAGCTAGAAAAGTGTTTCATATAATATGAAATCATTAAAAATTGGTAGTACAAGTAAGAGTCACCCTGATTGTCCTTCCTGGATCTCTCTTACCTCCCTCAGAAAGTGTTAGATTAGATTGTCTACTCTGTCTTGCTTTAAAGGGCATATTTTTACACTAAAAATAATATAATATCACAGTACTGGAGAATCAGTACTGGAGATGGTTGCAAGACATTTCCCTGCCTTGCTGTAGAAATTACATAGAATCATTAGTTGTTGCATGACAGAAGAAAACCAAGAAATGTTTGGTAGTCTGTACTCTATTCTTAGAAATTAACATGTAGTAAATTTTGGCTTATTGCTCCTAACTTAAGATAATAATGCAAACCTATAACATGCATTCCAATCATTAGCACAGTTTAGAGAGATTTACAGGAAAATTAAATTATAAAGATAGCTACTTATCTATCGGATGCAGAAAGTCCACTATTCTTCCACTTCATAGATGGCTCTAATTTCTTCTGGTCAATGGATCTCCTTCTTGCTGCAGAACTTTTCACTTTTTCACGTACATTCTTTTCTGTAAAATCAGAACGGCTCTGGGATTGGTCAGAGACCTTAGCATCAACTACTTCCATACGCTGATAATTCTTCTCGGATGTGGGTTCTTTAAAAAAATTATATTCCTAATAAAAGGAGACATGGTCTGTCAGTCATATTGCTATATGTATAGTGCATATTAAAACAATAAGTTATAAGCACCATTCCAGGACGTTGTGCTTAAAAGTTTTATGTATTAGATGTAGAATTAGATTATAAGCATAAAATCAGATTGCCTTTAAAAGAATGAAACAATCTGGAAAGTAGCTGCTACTATGTGCAAATTTAAGTTTTTGAAATACATGAACTAGATAAATTTGGAACTTCCTAAACATACTTCAATATTGGGCATTGTTAAATTTCTAATATGTTAAATAATTTGTGACACAAGCACTTTTATAGAACCTAATTCCAAATGAGTTTTAAGATCTAGAATTGCAAAGTCAGTCATTCTGCTTTCAATAGATCATTTATTTAAAAACTGTTTTCCTGCATAAAGGATTTACAAAAAAATTCCCATAAAAAAATAATGAACATAAAACTGAAAATAGGGTATGATAAACTGCTAGACTTCCGTTCCAAGTAATTTAATTTGGTATAGTTTGGAATTAATATAAACACATTCCATTTCAGTGTTTTCATCTTCTGTCTCTCAGGACAAAATATTGCTGAACAAGTCACATACAAGAATGGAGCTGAGTGGCACCTACCAATCCTTCAGCTGTCTGTTTCTAGTACCATGGCTGATCAAAAACATCCAGAACAGAAAGGACTCTTGTCAACTCTTATTATCTATTGGAACATATTCAATTTTTACAGGAAAGAAGCATACAATTATTACTTATTATTATTGCAGCTGTCACTACCAGATAGGTGAAGATATTCCTTTACGTATCTGATTCAAGGCAGTTTTAAGGAGACTGACACAGTATGGTCTGTTTTTGACTAGTCCCTGATGTGAATCAGCTGTTCCAGGATTGCTGACTCAACTGTCTAATTATAAACTAACTCGAGCTAATTCTCTCATTCTGAAAATGTACTCTAGACAAGACAATTTAACACATGATAAACTAGAGAAATCACAGGGGAATTGATGCTGTAGCTTGACCAGCTAAGCACATGTTAAAAAGCATGTTTCCTACAGCACTATATGCCAACACAGCAATTCTAAATGTTAGCTTAAACAAGGCCAAGAAGATATTACAAAAGTTAATTGGTTTTGCAATATATGTGTACGTAATGAGCTTTTGGAGGCTCTCCTCTCCTCAGAAAATAAATCAAAACTATTTCCAGTCATAACTTATTTCATGTAGGCAACCTCGGAAATACACCTTTTTTCTCTGCTTTTCAGAGTTCAAGAGTAGAGATTTTTCCCTCAAATACAAATGCTCTGCAGCTCTACAGTATTAACTTGTTTAAATTCAAGTTTTAGAATGTACTAATCCAGCTCTTCAGCAAGGCAGTATGATAGGATATGACATTGCTAAACCATTAAAATATTATAATTTATACTCTTCAGCATAAACTTCTTTACACAGACAAGGAATACTGAGTGATTTATATGACAATCAAAGGAAAACAGGATAAATTATATTTATTTACTTATTTAATAAGTGTACACATTTCTTGAATAGCTGCAGTATCTTTATAAAAGCAAAATACAGTAAAAAAGGTATATTATCTCTATTATCAATATTAACATGAATCTTTATTAGCATGTAGGATCAGTACAGTAAAAAGTTATTAAAATATTACCACATTTTACCTTTCATGACCATCAAATTAAGCCAAATCACTTTGAAAATACATTAAACCAGTACTTGTGCATAAAAACATTCATATATTGTCACATTTATGAAATGTAAACCAATATGTAGATATAACATTAAAAAAATACTAGCCTATGGGATAAATAAAACAGATTTTGGCACTTACTCTCCAGTTTGAAACAGAACAACTTACAAATTTAGTTCTATTACTGTTAATATAAGCTACTGTTTTTACGTGCACAATTTTAAATGCTCTGTTCTTTCAAAACTGTCAGATATCCATATCTGAGAAAAAATAAGTATCGGCCCTACACCTCAGAAAATCAGAATTAAAGGATAAGAAAATTTCCCTGCTAATTACTTGTTTCTTGCAATAATTAAAATTGCATACAAATAACCACAGTAAAACTTTTGCCAGGTTTTAGCCTGTAATGAATTTTACCAAGTTAATAATGTTATAACCACATTAGAAATCTGAAAAAGGAGGTTTTTATCAGGAATGATGAAACAAACAAAATTGTAGTTACACTGTGTGACTCTAGCTAATATAGAGCTCTAAATAAAAGCCAAATCACTTGCATTTTACAGTGGCAGAAGCAACACAGAGTGCACAAGCTGGATGTTTAACTCTCAGCTCTGATTTTTAAATCAGGCAGTTCTCGTAAAAAAGTTGGGCTACTATTTCTATTTCAGTTACAAAGAATGAAGATAAAAATTTAAGTGGTTTTGATCACAGAAAAATATTGTCATAAAATGTTGACCTTTTCCATACGGATATCATATTTTCCTGCTTTAACATTTCCAGTGCTCCATAAAGAAGATGAGTAAAACTTTTTAAGCAAGATTAGAAGCTGGCCTTACATGTTGGATCAAACCTCATAATAAGCTATGATAGAACGGTTCATGAAATAGAGAATTATTTGCTATTTACAAAATGAACATATTTAGTAGAAACTGAAACAAATCAGAGTGCATTTCAGAGTCTTTAAAATTCTTCATTTAATTACAGATTTATCTTTGATAAAGAACATAAACTTTCAGCCAGGTTTACAACATAATTCTTACCAATGTACATTTGTACAAAGCAGAACATACACCCAGTATCAGTAAATACATACCTGTTTGGCCATCTTTTCCACAAATCTAGGTGATCTCTCCCTTAAAAATGTGACAATATCTTTATACACATCACTTTTTCTTTCATAGTAAATGTCATCTTTACCCTTTACCTGACCCTTAAAAAAAGAATAAATTTAAAATTATTAATAGTATTGCCTTACACAGGTAATTTAATCTGCATCATAAAACAGTGCTAAAGAGTATTGAGGTCATACTGTAATGAATTAGGTACAGAAGTCTCTGGCTCAGCAGAGTCCACCAACTTCAATAATGCTTTGTAAAGATGCATGGATCATCTCCATGGATCCCAACAGATAATCAAGATCTTACATAAAATTCTGCAAGTAATTATATCAGTTAATTGTGCTGTGTGTAGTTCCACTGAAAAGAGTTTATGGCCTATGGCAAACAACCAAGTAAGTATGAGCTTCCAGTGCAGTGCAGTATGGCAGATGTCTAAAAGGATCAAAAAATAATCATGTGACCTGACTAGCCTAAGCTTTATGAGCTTCATCCATTAAAAACATGTTAAGTCAAAATTGCCCCAGATTTTTTAACTCTTAGGAAATCAATTTGTGGAGTTACGTCTGACAGATATCAGGCTTTCTTCAAAACTAATGTAAGAGCCCTGGTCACTGCTTAACGCACAAAAGGGATTATTCTACCTAAATAAAATCTATCTGTAAGGAAAGAGGTAACCAAAATGAAAAGTAGAAGAGATAAATAATTTCTAAAAAGCTTTCACTGAAAGAAGAAAGAACTGCTTGTCAGTTAAAAAAAGACAAAAGTAAGCTATACTAGCCACACGTAATATTACACCTCAGATCAAGAGCAATGAGGCATCAGAGAGGCATCTAGTCCCATAGGACCTTTAAATAGCACAGGGAAGACATGGACCTGTTGGAGCAGGTCCAGAGAAGGTCCTCAAAAATGATCAGAGGGCTGGAGCACCTCTCCTGTGAAGAAAGGCTGAGAGAGTTGGAACTGTTCAGCCTGGAGAAAAGGCGGCTTCAGGGAGACCTTACTGGGGCCTTTCAGTACTTAAAGGGGGCCTGTAAGAAAGATAAGGACAAACTTTTTAGCAGGGCCTGTAGCACCAGGACAAGGGGAAATGGTTTTAAACTAAAAGAGATTTAGACTAAATATAAGGAAGAAATTTTTTACAATGCGGGTGGTGAGACACTGGAACAGGTTGCCCAGAGGGGTGGTAGAAGCCCCATCCCTGGAAACATTCAAGGTCAGGCTGGACGGGGCTCTGAGCAGCCTGATCTAGTTGAAGATGTCCCTGCTCACTGCAGGGTAGTTAGACTAGATGATCTTTAAAGGTCACTTCCCACCCAAACCGTTCTATGATTCTATGAAACAGGAATACTGTGAAGGACTGTTAGGGCACATTTGAAAACTAAACAAACACTTCTAGCAAAGGGTGCAGAATATACTCCTAGTATAAAACTTAAAGGGAAAGCACTCAAAACATATGGGAAAACTAGCATACATTTATGATCGTGTCTTCTCCTTCTGTACCAATAAACTAGCTCTGCAGGTCTTACAGCCTCAATACCACTACCCTAAACCTGATTAATTTTTTATTTTAGCACATAAAAATATTCATTACTCCATAGTAAGCTTTATTATTACTTACTCCATTTAAAAACACTCCTGCTGTGCTGCAAGTGATATATAAAGGATCAGTGTCATGTGGTTTGATGACTAAATAACAAATTTCTCCATGCACTTGTCTCCAGGGAGGAGCTCGGCATCCATTAGAGAACACGTAATCTGTAACCAATTAGCATCAGTGTTTTTATCCAGTTTAAAAGTATTTTTAATAGTTATGCTTGATGATTAATATAACATGTATACAAAACAAATTCTCAAACAATATATTACTCTTAAGAATTCATACTGTTAGGAATTAAACATGCAAAGCTCTGTGACCCATGGCCTAATCCAACCAAGAACTGCAACTGTGCTTAGCACTTTCCAGGATCAGGGACCCAATTCACTTCCCCTACGTCCACTGAAGATATTCATATAACTGGAGATTATTTCTGTAAGTAAAGGCTAAAGAACAGCATTCTGTATCTGAAAATACTTTTTATTTTACTTTGCAACTATAAAGTAGAAATAAACACTTTAAATTTATTACTGAAATTAATTTAGCAAATTTCACACAGAAGTCAAGTACTTTAATAAGGGTATATATAAACATCAGATATGATCAGATCTGGACCTGATGTATATTCCAGGGACTCCAGCACCGTATCTTCTCCTTTCCCAGAGAAAATCTTGAGAAGATTTACTTCATTATTTATAGCAGCTGGATTTAGTCTTATGTCTCTGCAAGTAATAGAAAATGGTCTAAAATGTATTCATCAGAAGGATATACTCACAGAAATTAAGAGGAGATGACATTTTTTTCTTTTACATTGAGTCTTAATAGCAGCAACAAAAACCTGGAAATGGGTCACCTTCCACTGTTTTTCTTAATTTTATCTATTATTTTACTGAAATTTTAGATTCACAGCTAATATAAAGTCCTCATAATTGTGAAACAGATACAGTGTAATACTTAATATGCCTCCATGAAGAAAAAAACATTTCCATGAAAATATTTAACTCTAACTTTGTTGTTTGTACAAATGACTTCAATTTACTACCAAAATGCAAAACATATGCAAAAAAAACCCCCCACACTCACAGGCACACACTTGCATACCCACACCTACAGCAAAACCTTCAGAAAAAAAAATGTTTTTTCAACAACTTAGTGTAGAGTGAAAGTTGTTTCAATATATTTCTTTATGTCACACCAAAAGCACATGTTATGGTTTGAAACCAATCAGATTTAACAATAAAACAAAAAATGCACTGGCTGACATGCTTAGCTTCCATTTGAAATGCACTTACTGTGAAATGTGTTTCAAAGAATTATTAAGCAGTTGCAAATCCAGCTGTTGAATAAGAAGAAAGATTTTCATTTTCATCTCTGTTTCAGGTTCATCATCTTTTTTCACTTTGTCAAGTAAATGCAACAAGGACATATCTTCTCCTTCAACAGTCCCATATTCAGAGCCAAGAATTTTCACTATAGGATCCCTGTTAGCTGCAAACATGAAACAGAATCACATAATGTGATACTATGATAAAAATGAGTAGGCAAGACAAACATGTTTTATCTCAATTGCTGAAAAATTTTGATGCTAATAATTCACAATAAGAACTTTAATAATGTGCATAGGTATTCATCAAATATTGCTGTATGATGTATTCTTTCATAACCCTCTGTTGTAATTTGAAATGCACTTTTAAAAATATGAAAACATTAAGAACAAAAATAAATTTTTCATAACAAGCAAAATTGCTTTTCACAACAAAGACTAAGAGCCATTCAACTAAGAGGTGCATATTAAATGCTTCCCTTTATCAACAGACCCCTTTCCAGAAAATATGCCTGGCTGATCACCAAAGCAGGAAAACAATGGGTTTGACTCACTGAAAATCGATGATTATGGAAATATGATTTAGTGTTAAAGAACAACTTTAAAGTTTTATGGCAGCATTGCCAATGGCCACATTACTTCCCCAGTTATGACAGCTGTTCTTTTTGGTAAACAGTGACATAACTGCACATCAATGGATTTTACAAACACATTTTGCTCTGTTCCTGCAAATGAAGTCCCATGTATCTGTGTCCAATATCTACCCTATTGTTCATGGCTGATCACTGTCAGTGACAGGACACTGGATTAGAGAGATGTGAAGTTTGATCCAGTATGAGCATTTATATTTCAGTATTGAAGATGCAATTTCTACTAATATTACCAAAGAATATTACTGGTCTCTTCTACCTCCAATGAGAGGAGGATATCCAGTTTAGGATATCAAGGGACTTCCTGTCAGTTTGAAAATCCAGGACTTGAATAGGACTCAGGAGAAGAATTTGTACCTGTATTTTAAAAGCCATTGTGAAAAAGACCAGGAAGTGCTCACTGTGAACCTTGTGCAGGTAAGAATGTCTTAAGCATATAAGTTTTCCTTTGTCTATTTTTTAAGGATGCAACATTTTAAAAGTGGATGAAACTACAAAAATAGGAGTAACTACTATTAGCTTCCAATAAGACATTCTTTTTCGGAAATTTAAACCTACTGTGTGTTGCAATAGCTGGGTATTATTCAGTACACATGAATTTGCATTTCAGATTCAACAGTTTTATTTTAACTTTATTCCAGACTTCTACTTTACTGATTTGTGTGAAAATAAAATAAGAAATAGAAACTTCATTAAGTTCTGCATCAGCACCTTTAGACACCTTCATGAATCAACACCTTCTTGCATACTTAAAATGAAGGCATGTCTGTCTTTCTTCAGATTTCGCAAACATGAATTGAAGCAGGAGACATACTTTTTAAGAGAGAGGAAAGATTTAAAAAAAAAAAAGAAGAAACAAAAGAAAGGAAACCTTCAAGGCATGCCTGTGCTTCCTTTAACTTTTTTTCCATAGCAACTTGTAGCAAGCGGGACAGCTGGTCAAAACTGCGAACTCTGAGAGTTGATGCCGTGAGGAGAAGCAAGGGTTGGCCATCTTTACCTTTGGCTTCAGACTGAACAGTTGCTCCACTAGAAAAATTAAATTATATCTTTTTAAAATAATAATAAACAGCAAATTTTAGAGAAGAATCTTGAATGTTATTCAAGCTTCATATGATAAAGCATATGCAATTTCTTTAAAGTGTATTTCAGAAAACTTCTAAGGTAAACCAATTTATTCACTGCAAATCAGCAGGTGGATGCACCCAAAGGAGGCTGTGACCCCATGGACAGCCCGCACTGTAGCAGGCTCCTGGTAGGACCTGTGGACTCATGGAGAGGAGACCATGCTGGAGCAGGTTTGCTGGCAGGACTTGTGACCTTGTGGGGGACCCACACTGGAGCAGTCTGCTCCTGAAGGACTGCACAGCGTGGAAAGGACCCATGCTGAAGCAGTTCATGAAGAACTGCAGCCCATGGGTAGGATCCATGTTTGTGAAGTTCACGGAGGGCTGTCTTCTGTGGGAGGAACCCCACGCTGGAGCAGGGGAAGAGCATGAGGAAGAAGGAGTGGCAGAGACAATGTGTAATGAACTGACCACAACCTTTATTCCCCATCCCCCCGTGCTGCTTGGGGGTGAGGAGGTAAAGAAAATCAGGAGTGAAGTTGAGCTCAGGAAGAAGGGAGAGGTGGAAGGAAGGTGTTTTAAGATTTGGTTTATTTTCTCATTATCCTACTCTGACTTTTGATTTGCAATAAATTAAATTAGTTTCCATGAGTCGAGTCTGGTTTGTCCATGACAGTTATAGGTTAGTGATCTCCCTGTCCTTATACCAAGCTGTGAGCCTTTTGTCGTATTTTTCTCCCCTGTCCAATAAGGGGAGGGAGTGATAGAGTGGCTTTGGTGGGCACCTGGTGTCCAGCCAAGGTCAATCCACCACACAGGAGCCTCTCCTAACACTAGCAGAAGTGTTAATCAATGTGAGATGCATGTTGTAAAAAGTCTTAGGAACAGACAGTGCAAGTTTTATAAATCACTAAACAGGTTTGCATCATAACCAAGATAGAATAGTCTCAAACTCTCAAAACCCCCTACATATTTAAACACAAAATTTGCCATATGTATCAGTAAAAAACCCACCCATTTCAGCCTCCCTAATATATTAAGGCTTTCTATATGTTAAATGAGCACAGTTTTGCTTCATAGTTCACCTTCAACATCTCAAAACACACTGCAATTCAGACTTACTTGATCTCATAACCCTCTCCAAACACTGAACAGTCCAACTGCGTTTTCCACTCAAGGGGCTCTCTGAAGACAAATGCTGCTTCCTGAGGATGTCTAGTGCTTAAGTTGTCCACAAACTTAATAATTTGATTTAAAAGAGATTCATTCAAAGGGGTGATTTCAAGTGTGCCGGTTCCAGAACCAGCAGCAGTCCACTGAGCTGCTCTTGTCAATGCCACTCCCATGGTCTTGACTAGCCCCAAAGGTGTACACCTGAGCAAAGAAACACAGGCAGAGAACAACCAAACTGAGCTCTGAAATGATAAATGCAATACGCTGTGGCTGCTATAATTTGAAATAAATATATCTAGAAATTATAAGATTCTTTTAACTCATTTAAATCCCCAAAGTGGGGAAGGAGGAAATGAAGAAGACAAATTTCGAATTTTAAAGAAATAGGGAAATCAGGTGAAACCACAGGTTTTTCATCTTACTTAATTCCTGGCGCTATGAGAAACTCGTGGAGCTGGCAGCACAAGGCCTCTGCTGTGGCTGTAACAAAAGGTTCTCCTTGTAAAGTCGATGCCGCTGTGAAAAGCCGTATGCGCAGGTGGGCAGACACACACACCCCCCAGCAATGACCCCCCAGACGCTGTCATTAAATGGAGGGAAAAGGGGGTGCCAGA
>NW_010313020.1:0-11711 GCF_000700745.2 Antrostomus carolinensis
GGGTGCGGCTCCGGCTGCGTCTCCGGCTCGATCTGTCCGGGCACCGGCCCCGCAGCAGCCGCCGCGGAGAGGAGCGGGGGGCACCGCCGCGCCTTCCGGCACACGCCCTCCCAGCGTGGTCATTGTCAGCGAGCCAAAAACGGAAAGCCACAAGTTTTGCAAGCTGCCTTCATTCCCCGAGCGTGAGGGTTTCAGCGTCTCAGTACTAAGCGTGCCAAGAAAAGGCACAATTTTTAACGTGAATTCCTTCAGACTTTTGTTTTCATCTTTGGCCGAAGCCCCTGAAAGCAAAAAGTTAATATGTTTTGTGAGGTGGCAGATTTATTTTTTTTTAAACTGCTGATTCTTTTATCAGTATGTTTACACTCTGCCCTTGAATAGCATTTGCTAAGGTTAGCACACACTGTGATATTTTTCCCATTACCTAAGCTCAACAGCCTCATTAATAACTGGGTTAATCCTCCAAACCTCTAAATATATGAAATGGAGAAATTTTAGAGCTGGAACCAAACTGTGTAAGTTGGTCTTATTTCCTCTTCATTTGCGTAATGCAGCAGAGAAAATCAGAGAGCTTGCTGCGTTTGGGAGCAACCAAAGAACACGTTGCCCTTCTTTACTAAAGCTCACTTGCATACGGCTTTTTGATCTCGTATGTTACAGATGAGAAAACTACTCAGCTGCTGGAGAGGTCTGTAATTACTTAGCCCATGAGGTATAACCCAAGAATAGGGAGAAAACATCTAAGAACTTTTTCAACAGTTCTATGTATGTAAAATGCATAAGCTGCTCCCTGATCCATGTTTTTTGTGACTGTGGCAAAATGGTACTTACTGAAAGATACAAACTGACTCCAGCGGGTCAGCAAACATTTTTTTTTTCCTCTAGTGTGCTGAAGTAGCCTTGTGTGTATTGTCTTTCTTTGTCTCCTTTTTCTTGGCCTTTAGGATGCTCCCATTTTAATGGCATCTCACTAAGTGTCTGATGAAGATTGTCCCATTATTTGTCTTCAAGGTGTACAGCGGTAAGGAACTAAGGGCTCAGATCCATTACCAGGTTGAAGAATGGTGATCCTCTTAGGCCCCTGTTTGGGGGCCTGGCATTTATCAGTGTGAATTAGGCACCTAAATTGCACATACAGGTAACAGGGAAAATGCTTGGAGATGGCAGTCAGAACTGTGCATTAAATGGGAAGGTACCTGAGAGTTAGCTGATAGGCACTATGAAGTGTAGGCACCCATCACCAGCTCACATACCTTGCAGGATGCTCAGACCAGAACAGGACTCAGCAGCAGCTTAAGGTCATCCCACCAAATGCAGGTAATAAAATCATGCATTTATTTTTAAACTAACCAGAGGTAATGGTGGTTTTTTGTACAGCATCTCCCTACTTGCCTGGGAGAACTAGCCAGGAAAATGGGAGATGTGGGGCCTGAGGGGGAATGCCCAGGCTGCTGCTGGGAGGCTGGGAGAACTGCTAAGGGTATCCCACTCTGGAAAACAAACAGTTGGAGGTTCAGAGAGGAGGAATGCATAGGAGCAAGCATGCAAACTACAACTTTGTATTTCAGACTCTGCAATCCACTGGTGAAAACACTTAGCAGGGGATGGGAATAGGCAGCGCAGTTTCAGTCCCAAATGTCTGTATGTGTCTGTCATTTGATGCATTGTTCAATGCACAGTGGTTACTAAATCCGGGACCAGAATTCAGTTCATCCTTACTTTTCCCAGTCTTTTTTTTTTTTGCATTTTTTTTTTTTTTTTTTTTAAATAAAACAGAACCGTGACTGTGATGCTTTCTGCTTAACAGAAGCTGTTGGTGTGTGCTGGTGTTCACTGAGCATGCCTGTCAGCTTGGGTTTCCCTGGGGAACGTAAGCAGCAGGAGCCTTGTTTGTAAATCTCCAAAGGGCGGTAGGCGCTGAGAAGCACAGCTTAGTCAAGACAGTTGCTTATCTGGGCATGCACAGTGCTAGAATATTAGGCTGGCAAGTATAAAAATAAAATGGCTTCTACAGTGTTTGTGATATTTTGGGTGTTAGTATATAAATTCCATCTAAATTTTACAGTTGTCTCTTCAGCTCAAAAAGCTTTAGAAGTGTTCAGAGCCAATTTTCGTTCAAGGCAGTTCTTGTACTTATATTTTCTTACCAGCTTTTGTATTTCCTTTTCTTTGTTCCCTTATACAGTTTCTCGTGTGGGTGTGAGAACTATGTGATGTGCTCCACCTGCCATATGGAGCAAAAATCTTGAATTTATCTGTCTTCTGTATTAAATCTCAGTTGAAAAACCACATTTGCTGCCTTTGTCGGACTTCCTCAGAGACAATGCTGCTTTTGTAATCAGGTTTCTAACGACATCACTTTTCTAATGGGGGGATACAATCTGCCTCAGAGATAACAAGCAAAAAAAGTCTGTAGGAGTCTCATTCATGTGCCTGTTTGCTCTGATTGCATCTAGATGTGATGAGAAAGGCACTCAGTCACGCTGGGGTGAGAGCTGCACCCTGTCCCCCAACCATCCCTGAAGGGAGCATTGCACCCAGAAAAGCAGCAGGATGCTCTGCTTTGACACCAAGTGAGTGCTGAGTCCAGAGCAGACGATGATGCGAAGAAATGTTGACCTTGTAACTGCCTCATTCGAGGTCCAGTTCCAAGACATCTGTTAATTTAACTTTGGCTGTGAGAACTGTTGGAGCAAATGGCTTGGAAATGAGGTGCCATTGTGGGAAAAAACCCTGATGCTTTATAACACTGCTGGTTCAAAAAAAATCTTCTTAAAACCCATACGCTCCCTCTCCCTTCGCAGCTACAACATGCTCTGTCGCTGTCAGTGTTTCCCATGCACGGGGTGATGAATCGCCATTTTAGGCAGGCGGTTTATGGCTCATAAATACTTGGGTGTGTCAGATTGTAATGGATCCCTTAGGAATGACAGTGCTGTTTGGACAGTGGCTGAACACATCCCTCTGAATTCCCATCTCTTCAGCATAGAAAATGGATTTTAATGGTCACAAACAGATGGTGTTCATGAAAGGGAGAAAAAAAAAATCAGATTATAGCTCATGTCAGACAGGGTGGAGAAAATAATCTGCTATATTTAAAGCTTTATTTTATTAGAAACAGTAATATAGCTTCAAGCAGTTCTGGTACAATGAAAAAAAATCGAACATTACAAGCAATAAGTGAGTCTCAAAGCACTTCAGGTCAAACTAGGTAAGAAGAATCTAAACTCCAATGGTGGGGTTATATTTTAGCTTGCTTTTTATTATTATTTTTTATTTATTTTGTTCAAATCAAAGGGGTTTGGTTGCCCCAATTCAGCTGTCAGGCAGCAGAAAGCATTAAACCAGTGTCCTGCATCCCAGGAGAATGTCACTAACTGTTCCTCAACTTTTTGAGCATTATCTAAGTCCCGTAGAAATCTAGTTCTTTGCATTTATCAGAAAGGCCAGGAAAAAATATTCAGTCTTGGATCACCTTGAAATAATTATTTTAAACAGGATACTGCACTCAAAAATCACTGATCCTAGCAAATTTGGCTCAGATGCTTGTTCAAGCCTCTAGAGAACACATAAACACCCATTAATGCATACTTCATGTGTAATATGGTGATAAATACAAGGCCTATTACTGACTGAGGCTCAGACACATAAGACTTAAATTTCACTGTAGACACTTACTCTGTGAGTGTGATCTATAAAAAAATCCATATAATGCCTTAGATGTTTGCTTCCATTATTATCTCCATTCACTATCAGCAAACCCATCTGGAGCCCTGGGAGCCAGGACCGGAGCCTGTACCATGCAGTTCTTTGCAGGTTATAGTGGCAGGTTTGCCGATGTTATATGCTCTTTCCGATCCTTTGAATCTTACATTCCTGCCTTCATGTGCTCAGTTTCAAAAGGGTTAGGTGTTTTCTTTGTTCTTTCACTTTACCCAAGAGAGTGCTTAAGGTGGTGGCTAAGGTATGTCTTCTGAAGTACCAGGTGATCTCCTGAATGCCATTTGCCTTGATGGTGCACAGGGAGCTTAAAGGTGAATGGCAGCAGCTCCTCTTTGAGCCATGTTTTAAAAAGTAAAGCTATGGATATGTAAAGCAATAACAGGTACCCAAGCATATTTGTAGACTTTGTGCGAGGAATCTTTCTTCTGCACTGGCATCTCTCACCAGGCAGCATAAAAATTTGTATCATTCTTTTCACTCGTTTTTTTTTCGCTGCTGAGCGTTGCTTATTATGAAACTAAATTTTTCAGTGCTTAACACTGTATAGGGGTTTTAGACTCTGACATCCATTCCTAGGATCCAGTGCCTAAAGCCTTCTATAGTTCCAGCCTAGTGGAGTCAAAATGGAGGTAAAATATTTTTGCCTACTCTGACGTCAGACAAAGCTTCCAGTGAACAGCTTGCAGGGCTTGAAGTCAGCGGAGAGCTGAGATGGGATCTTGGATTACCAGATTAGCAGGAGTGGGTTTGCTACCCTGGTGTGTTGCTGCAGTGCCCCGCGATGCCTGGTTGCTGTGTGGAAAGGTCCAGCGCTGTCCTGTTACGGGTCGACTGAGCAGTGATTAGGTTTTTGTTCCCGAATGTGTCATCTATGAGAATTGCAGGCCATTTTCTTGCTATGAGGGGAAAACCAGAGGAAGGGTTTGATTAAACTGCTGAAGTGATTGATTTAGCCAGTTGCTGTGGTCCTGGCCAGTGGCCAGCAACACCAGGAAGCTGCAGTGGGCAGCCTGGAAGTGCAGGAAGCACAAGGACATTGGAGGAAGCAGATAATGGGCAAATAAATCAAATGGCATATGTGAAATTGCAAGAAGAAATTAATGTTCTGAAGACACAGTGTTCTTTGCCATAATCTTTTATATGTATCCTCTTGTAGAGTGGATAATGGCATGAAGGGGAAAATTAACTTTCAGAGTCAAACACAAAGTGCAAAATATTTTTTGTGAAATGATCAAGGGATCATTACGCTCTGTAAGAGAGCACAAGATTTAGCCTCCAACTGCCTCTGCAGGGAGGGGTAAGAAGCAACTGGGACTGCAGCTCTATTGATTTTGTACCAGGGACTCTTAATTTCTTTACAGGGTTTTTTGTCAGACTTGCAATAGACAAAGACCCAATATTCATCTCTCTGGCCCTGAACCAGGCGTGTTATAGTTGATTCTCCATCTTACTAACCTCCTCTGAGCTCCATTGGGAGCCAGTTACTGACATTTGCACTGTGCATGGAATGTGAGTGTCAGCGTGTTAAATCAGCACTAGCATACAGTGTTCCCAGCTCCTATTTTTTATGAAGAAATAATCACAATGTCTGAAATATTGCTTGAAGGCTATGCTTCCAGATCTGTGCAAGTATGAGTATCTCAAAATTCCTTAAAGGAGGAAAAAAAAGAAAGAAACAAGTTGAAAATATGAACCAAATGCAAAAAATTTCAGAAGAGAACTGAACAATATAAAATGGAATATGCTTTTTAACACTCATGATTTTTGTGGCATGGCCAATCACTTTTCAATGTTTGGGCTTGGAAGAAGTGGAAAAAATTACAGAAAAGTGTGGACATCATTTTTTGCAGATCTTTCTAAGGGAAGAAGGAACTGGGGAACAAAGGGGACATGGGAAGGCCTTTGTCTCTTTCTCAGTGGGTGAACATGCCTGTCATTGTTTGAAACAGAAGGCAATGGTATATGCCTGGTGGCCCTCAGAGCTTCAGGCCATGCGGATGATTATTGAATGGCCATGGCTGGAGCCTGGGAGAACAGTAATAACTGCGGGGCTGGTCTGTGTGATCTGGGCAGCTGTCCCTTCCAGGCTGCGCAGAGACAACCGACTCGTTTCACTGAACGCTTCTCTGATGGTAATAATTTCTAGTCCAGCTAACTGAAAATGGATGGAAACCAGTGACCTGGAGGTGAAAGGTGCCATATCCCATTCCAGTACCCTGAGTCACTCGTGCTCAGGTTACAATGAGCTTTCTGTGCCGCTCTGGGGGATGCTTTTGCTTTGCTGCTTTCCAGCACTGGTTGTGAGCTGTGGTTAAAACAAATGAACTGTTTTCCCCAAACCCTTCCCCTGTGGCCTCTTGTTTATTTTAAAGGGCATAGTAGCACATAATGTGTAGCCTAGGACTGTATTGATTATTAGAAATATCACTTTGCTTTGGCTTCTCTCACCTTGAAAATTCAGATCTTTGCTACCAGTGATGAGTGAACATAGGCTGTGAATTCTATGCAAATTATTTCCATTTTACATTTTGTCCCATTTTTACTGCAATGTGAGTCTGTAATTCTTGGAAGCTTATAGTATTTCAGCCAAGGAAGTTAGTTGTATACATGTGAAAAAGCTACTGTTTCTAACACGTTGGTTTAGTCTGTAAGGTTTTACATGTTTGTAATGTCCCAGAGACTACATAGTTTAATACCACCTTGTTTTGCCCAATGTTTTGCCAATTGATGGAGATTGACAGAAAGGACACCAGCACCAAAAAAGAGAGTAAGCTTATTTTACTGTCTATTTTGAGGTAACACAAAAAGGGAATAATACATTAATCAATAAAATAAGCTGATTATATCGCTAAGCAACAACACAAAGGTAGGCAATGTGTCTAATCATTACTATAGAAAGTTAGCAATAATGATTAAGAAAGATACACCAACAGTAGTTTTATTAATACGTTACCATCATCCAGACCTGCAGTTGCTGGGGTGCCCTGGTTGCAGCGAGGGTTTGGAGAGCCTCTCCCAGCAATTGGTAAGTCCTGTGCAGTGTGTCCACTCACAGGTGAGGTTACCAAAGAATCGCTGCATGGGGGTCCAGCTTTATCATACTTAATTACGAAACTCAGCAAGTCAGGTGACTTGCATTCTTCTTTGTGTGGAAACCTCGGGCACATAATCCTCCAGGTTGGATTCTGCCCAAAGCCTGGCCAGGGCTCAGGGAGGAACCCAAGGGAGCATTTTTATCCTTGTGGTCTTAACCACATGTTGCTCAACTGATATCTGTCTGGTTTTACCATCTATTTGAGTTCTAATCAAAACCATCAGGTTTTAGCAGCTGATGGCTGCTAAAAAGTTGCTGATTGCTGTTGTACTGCAAGTATTATGGCAAATATGATCTTACAGGGTCTGTCTAGAGGTCAGCTATTGGCTTGGGCCTGTTACCCAGGCCTTGGCATATCAATTGGTCCTTTGACCTATAGATGGAACATGGCTTTAAACAGTTTCTCCTACTAACTAAACTTCGAAAGTTAAGTGCACAGGCATCATTTTTGATTTGGTGATTAATGGTGTTCCATTAGTTAGTGCTATAAATTGCGTGCTCTTTAAAGCGTGATTAATTAATCGCATAAGGCAAGGAATTAAACAGGGAATAAATATTAAACTGGCAACAGAGAAGGAAAAAAAAGGCATGTTGAATTCGTGGTCCTCCCGGAAGCCATGAAAACTTGTTTAGCTCGTAGCTTTTCTATGTTTGGACAGGCACATGGGCTATTTTTCTCATTTTTTTCAGTTATCTGCTTTATCACTTCTCCATTGTTATCAATTTGTAAATAGCAATTAGCTATTAGCTATCATTTCTCTTCCCACAAATGGATTCTTTAGCTAACAAATAATTTAAAACCATGTGATGTTGAAAAATCACGGTCCTCATTTGGGTAGCTTGATCAGCTAACAAGTCAGGTGCAAATGCTGTTTGATTAGTAATTATCTCTAATATAGCTTGAAGCCGTGTTATTCGGTTAAGGTTATAAATGGGTCCTTGAGCACCTGACAATATTTCCTGGGGGTTCCAGGTGGCTGGGCCATAATGTTCTATAATTCTTTTGGGTGGCCAATCCTCCTTTCCCCATCTTTGAGCACTCCTCCCAACTAGGGAGGTATCAATTTATTGTTTTTCTCAAGTTAAATCATCATAGACTTAAACTCCCAGCTTCTTTCCCCAATCTTGGGGTAATAGGAAGAATAGAGGCCTAATATATCCTACATAATGTATTCCTGACCAGTTTGGAATGCATGTTGCTCACAAATTCAATAATGTCCCTTGAAGGCTCAAGTCCCATTAGCAAAAGGACCTTCCCATGTTTCAGAGTCAATTGGTGGGTCAAAATATAATCTGTTTTCTGGGCTTAGAGGTCCTCCGACCGTAGTTGGCTTATCATATTTATTACAATATTTACACCTCCAAACTTCTGCACTGAATTTCAAGGTGCAATTACATCCTTGATACGGCCGATCAAATTTGGATGAAAATCAGTCAAAAAAGGTCTGTCTGAGTTTTGTTTTGATGTTACCATTTCCACTGGTATTCTCGTATGATGTGTGGAATTGTTTTGTTGGCAACTTAAAAATAGGAGATCAAAAAACCATCTTGTCCCACAGCCTTACAGCCCTCAAAGTCAGACAAATAATTTTTGTAAGAACATTTTACTTAACTACTATTAGTAAGATTAACATGTCTTTGATTCAATCAATTTCTATATTTAAAACAATCATAAGGGGGGCAATTAGGAGTCCAACAGTCAAAACCTAAAGATGGATTGCACTCACAAACACTTTTTCCCCACTCAACTCTGTGCGGTCTCATCCAACTGAGGCAATGATTGTTCTCCTGGGAAAGTGCAGTTGCCAGTGGTCACTGTCTTCAGTCCAAAATCCTGTTCCTTTGTGGATTTCACTCAAGTTACTGGACCCACTACTTGGGTGACACTGGTTGGGCCAGCCAAGGCCAGTCTTTGAATCCTTTTGGTCCTCCACACACCCAACAGTTGCTGAGATTGAAGGTGTGTGCTATTTCTGCTCCTAGACTTGAAAATCTATTCTTCCAACTTACATTTGGATTACAATGATAATAAAAGGTTAGTACTGTCAGTAATAGTTTCATGGTGAAGGTGTCCTCTTTTGTCCATGTAAGTTACTTAGTGTCCACATCGGTCTTCATATCCAGTTACAGCAATAGCATCCTCTTCCAGATGGACCGTAGTGATAAACAGGTACATTTAGTTGTGCAGGATCTATAAAACAAAATTCTATACCATCTGGCTATTCTTGCAAATAACACTTAGTTGCAGGGACATATTCCCATTTTTTTTTTCCCAGGTTTCATGATTAAAATGATAAAAATCTTTCCCTGTACCTATTACTTCAGCTGTATCGGGTGGGCCGTTTGTTTTCTGGACCCATATTTTGGCTCCATTGTTAAAACTGGTAGATCCAAACTTTATCTCCATGAACAGTGGTGACTTGAGGGGGATCCCCTTTTTTCATGATTGTTTTCAAAATTGGCAGTATCAATAGTTGTGTGATTCTGTCATGGGGCTGGATAACCAAATCATGGTCACCATTGCTTAACAGATTACTTTAATTTGTCCTTCATCATCTGCATCCATCACTCCTCCCATGACATGAACACTTTTCAGGGCTAAGCTTGAGTGAGCAGTTATCAAACCAAAATGTCCTAGAGGAATTTTAATTCCTATTCCGTTGTTGATAACTCTCGTTTGTTTTTGATTTATTCTGATTAGCTCTAGTGCATAAAGATCTAGCTTCTGGGGTGGCCTGGTAGGAGGCCATTGCACCTGGGACAATTTCCCAGTAAGTCAAAATCTCACTCACTGTTAAAGACTGTATCTACAAATTGAGTGTAGTCATGCATTAAAGGGGTCTCCATTACCCCTATGGGCCTATTGTTAAGGATATGCAGTGCATCTGTGAGATGGGTCCTCCACCGGGAAAGGTTCCCATCTCCCAGTTTTCTCAGCTGCTCCTTCAATAGCCCATTCATTCATTCATTCATTCATTCATTCATTCAATCAGTCCTGCAGCTTGTGGATAGTATGGTATATGAAAAATCCACTGAATATTTTGTTGCTCAGCATGTTGTTGAACAAATTTACTTTGGAAGTGAAACCCATTGTTGATTTGAATCTGCAAAGGAATTCCATAATACAAAATTATCAAGTTTATGATATGAAAGGTACTATGATGAGTAGCTTTCTTACAAGGATGGGCAAGTAAATACCTAGAATATGCATCCACAGCAGTACAGATATATTTACACCTTGGTCCTGGGTTAAAGGTCCAATGTAATCCATTTGCCAGATTTTTCCTGGTAATTTTCTTCTCCCCAGTTGTCCTTTCACAATATTCAGCATTGGGTGTCTATGCATATGCTGGCACGCAGGGCATTGTGCAATTATAGTTTTGATCGTATCAAGTAACATTGCTATGCCACATTCTTGAGCCCACCTGTAAGTGGCTTTTTCTCTGAGATGTCCACACTTTTGATGCACTCGTTTTGCCAAGCCTTTATGAGCCTCCTTTTGGGGGAGTTCCACTTCAGCTTGGGAAACCTTTGCCTGGTTGTTTGCAACAGAGTTATAAAGATGCAATATGGTGTTCATGTTACTATGAGCATCAACATGAGATACAGTCACCTTGGTTCTTTGCATTATTTTCTAGGTATCTTTTCACAGTTCCTTCCTCCAGACCTCTTTGGAATATATTTTTCAATCTTTGGCTACCCATGTTGGTAGCCATGTAGCTAACCTGTTAGCTACTGACCATGAATCAGTAAATGGCATTCTCCTAGGTCTTCTTGTTTTAAAGCTATATTAACTACATACAATTCAGCATATTGGCTGCCTTTCCCTTTTCCAGCTGTCTCTAAAAAATTCTCTGAATGAAGATGATAAACTACCACTTTCCAAAACTTTTTTCTTCCTATGTATTTAGCTAATCCATCAGTAAACTAAGCATGTTCTTTTTTGAGAGGCGTTAATTGATCTAAACTTTTTCCTTATCGCACTGGGAATTGCTGTTCAACTACAAACTCGGGATTTATTTCTTGATCACTTGTGGGAGCAGTAGCTACTCGCTCATGGAGGGTAGCCACACCACCGTCTTCTACCTTGGCCCTGTCTTGAATGTACCATTTCTACTTTATAACACTTGATTCCTGAGCATGCCCAATTCAATGGGTTTTCGGGGAGCTTTTGACCCATTGGATAATAGGAATTTCAGGACGCAAAGCCATTTCATGTCCTATGGTAAGATGTTCTGTTTCTACCAAAGCCCAATAACATGCCAGCAACTGTTTCTCAAATGGTTTATAATTATTTCTTGCTTCTGGCAATTTTCGTCCCCAAAAACCCAAGGGAACATTTTTCTTCCCCTGCTTCTGCTGGAGGCTCCAGGAAGCATACAACCCGTTCACAGAAACATTTAACTCCACTTCTCTCTTTCGCATGGGCTATAAATCCAAAGTCCTCTGCACAGCCTCTTTCACTAAGTCAAAAGCAGCTTGCTGCTCACTTCCCCATTCAGATTCGTACTTTTTCCTTGTCACCTTGTATAAGGGGGTTAAAATTTGCCCTAAATGGGGAATATGCTGTCTCTAGAAACTGAACAATCCAATAAATCTCTGTGCCTGTTTTATTTTGTGGTACTGAAAAATCCAAAATTTTCTGTTCAGCTTTGGGTAGTATTTCCTGATGGCCACAATGCCAGGAAATTCCTAGAAATTCACTGTCTGGGCCGGTCTTTGAATTTCAGTAGGATTAATTTAGTTTCTGTTAGATATTAAGGATTAATAGCCTTTCTGTTTCATATGATCCACAATCAGTTTAAGTATTTGTTGCACCTCCTCTTTATTGCTCCTTTGAGTGAAGATGTCATCTATATAGTGAATTACTGTATTGGGTTTGTGTGGCAAGGTT
>NW_010313021.1:0-9273 GCF_000700745.2 Antrostomus carolinensis
GATGCCATTGGCCTTCTTGGCTACCTGGGCAGCAGATCTGGTAGCTTTTAAGAACCTGTGAGCAAAAGGCTGCCTTGCAAGTGCACAGGGACATCACTCACTTTAAAACGCTGCTTTAAAGGGTTATTTTTCCCCAGGAGAACCCATGAGAACTGGGTGTAGGTCAGTATGTCCTGTTACCTTGCTGTACTCCTCCCAGGAGTTGCTCCAGGTCCAGTAGTGAGCCTTGTAAAGCCCGACTCTAACAGCCATCATCTCGTTGCCTCGATAATAGAATATGGGCCTGAGAAGGAGAGCAGAACTGCATGAGAAACACCAACACACAGGCCTGGGCAGGCGCAGCAGCCTCGCTGATAAGAGAGACAAACACTTTAATGGAGTCTGACTTCCGATTCGGCTATCAGTCAGAAACAGGCTGCTCCTAATAGTCTCCACTGCAAGGTTTTCAATTAACATTCTATTTTTTTTTTTTTTAAAGTGTTCATCAAGTTGAGAGCTCACAGGGCGTAAGAATGAAACATTAGCCAGCTTGGCTGCCAGTGATTGTTAATCCTTGAACTATCAGACCCTGTTATTTCCTATAGAGCGTGCCGATTTAAACACCAAATGTCTCAGAAGTGGCTGGTGTGTGTGTGTGTGAGAGAGAGAGAGAAACAGGGATTCACAGAATATGTGATGATTACACTTCTTTTTTACAGCAGCATCAAGCTATGTGCTGTTAGTGTCACATGGACAGGGAGGACATCAGATGCTGGCCTGTTCAGGATGCCACCTCAGAAAAACTCCGGCTGAAAAAACCTGGCAGGTAGATGTGCTTTATTTTTAACTCCCATCCATTTTCTTTCCCCAAATCTATCTTTGCATCATCTAAACATACCACTGAAAACTGCATTTTTTTTTCCCCCCAAGGTTTTCCTAATTAAAAATACATTTGATAAATGTTTCTCCCTCAGAGCATTTGGACTGCACCCGTGCACATGCACTACTCCTTCCCTGGTGTGATAGTTTCACACCATCCCAGCAATGTTTCTGTCTGCTTCCCTCACAACACACTCTTGTTTTTTGAGGGAACAGGACAAAATTTTACTGCAACAGACTATCTGCAGGACAGAGGTTTGACATCAGGCACAGTGTTGTTCCAGGATGCTGGCAGGGTGAGATGGTGAAGTTGTTTATCACTATTGGTAGGGTACATACATCTTTGTCTGTCATTCAGAGGTGCCACTTGGCAAAACCTACTCACTCCAAGCGATGCCACCTTGAAAAAACAGTCCCTAAATGCCACATAAAGATTAAAATCTCCATGTCTGAATGTCAGGGGTGACCTTAGATCTCTTCTATTTTAAAATCATAGCCTCCCCTGCATTGTTCCTTGCACAAACAATGAGCCTTTCTCCTTTGTTACCAGGAACTGCCCGGGGAACAAAGAGGAAATGCTGCTGGCAGCAGAGCCCACTCCTGTGTCCTGAACACACCTGAGACGCAGCTGAAATAAAGGCAGTTGGAGAGATCTGCCCCAAGGCAGAACCTGACCTAAACCAGTCCCACCAACAACATAAAAAGCCCAAACAAATATGCTACAAAGTACACCAGTCTCCTTTTTCCTTGCCATAAATACTCGCTATTTGACAAGTTATCATGTGCCCCTTTGATTGAAGGTGTGGGGGGTTGGATTTTTGCTTTAAAAAAATAAATTCCATCTCTGAAAGAGGATTACAGCTTGTTCTCAAAATTCTGCTATTACCCATTTCTTACTTTGTCCTTTTTAAGTTTAAAAGGATGCTGCAACTACAACAAAGGGAAAAAAGAAGGGGGAAAAAAAGAAGGGGGAAAAAAAGAAGGGGGAAAAAAAGAAGGGGGAAAAAAAGAAGGGGGAAAAAAAGCCATGATGTGCCTTGTTCCAAGGGGATGGTGGCTGCAAAATTATCTTTGAAAACAGCAAAGCAGCTTTACAGACTTTCAGAAGTAAAGACGGGATAGGTTGTGTTTGAGGAACCTGCAACACCTCGTGTCAGCCACTGGCTGAGCTCCCAGGTAAAACCTCACCAAATGCTTTCGCTTAACAGGCATCAAAGCAATTTTATGGAACAAAGGCTCCCATCCCACACAGAAAAGAACTCAAATATGTTTTCCACGCCTATGTTTCCTTGCTATCTCACAGATAAAGAATATGTTTGCACTCAGATTTCCCAGGCTGCCAAATTCCTCATCAAAATCACAACTACAAGCCTTCTCTTGACCTCCAACCCATCCAACAAGGATATTTGCTGTCAAATCTTAGCGCCTGTACCCAACAGCTGAGAGTGCTCCTCCCTGCCCATAAAGACCCCAAATCAATTCTTGCAGAAGCATCCACAGAAACAGGATCTTGGGAGGAGGTGGGCTTCCAGATCACCCGCAGCAGCCCAGCCTTTGCCTCCAACCCCTCTCAAGCAGGGGCTATAAGGACCCAGCATACTCTTGGATGTTTTTCCAGTGATAAATAATGTATTCTCCCCTACCCAAGCTACAGTTCTCAGGCTTTTATCTCCCCTATTGCCATATGTTGTTCCAGGGATCCCTGCTAACCCCCTGACATTTTCATCTGTCCCCAGACTCCACTGTATGGCAACATGCCACATGTCAGGAAATCCCACCTCTGCTCACACCAGCAGAGAATTAGCACACTGCACACAGCTCCGCTTCACTGAGCAGCAGCAGCAAAGATGCATCAATTCAGTTTATAAAAATATTTCTGTAAACTGGATTTAAAAAAAAAAAAATAAAGCAACATTTGGCATGGTTTCAGTTTGGAGGTGAAGGTGGGAGCTCTGGACTCGTAACTAACCTGTCAATTAGTTTGCCCTGCAAGATGGTAGGTAAAAGGTCGATGCCGTCAATCTGTCTGTCACTGGGAGGCTGCAGTCCCGCCAGGGAGAGGCTGGTGGTGAAGAGATCCATCACGTTACCCAGCTGATGGCTGACCTGAAAAAAAATCAACAGCAAAGCATTTGTGAAAAAAAAAAAAAAGACCTTCAGTAAAAGCCAAAATGAAACAGGCTGGTTTCCACCACAGCAGAAGTGTTGCTTCCTCAACCTCCTTCTCTGCTAAGTGTCTTTTGAGAACATCTCCCTTCACAGCCATGCAGGCACCAGCAAACTTCCTATTAAAATAAGAAAGGAGATGATCTATAATTCTCCATTTGCATTTTGGTTCATTTATTTTCATTTTCCTCTCTTTCTTCTCACTTCTCTCTATATATCCACTTTGCAGCAGCACATTTTCACAGAGTTCAGTTGAATTTAGCCAATTCCAAGCATTTGTGGATTGAAAAATCAGCACTTAAACCAAAGGGGGGGGAAAAAAAGAAAGTCCTTAATTTGTTCCCTTTCCAGGTCATCTCTGGAGTCCAGAATACCCTGAGAGAGTTCCCAGAAAGCACAGGGATAGACAGATAATAACAAAAAGAGCTCGATGACTTCATCTGCAAACCATTTCCAACAATTCAAGAACTGTAAAGTTGTGGTATTTTTAGCATATATTTTAATAAGGGAGAAAAACATCTGGGTTTGGCTCCAATGGAGATGTGCAAGCTTTTTTTTTCCCTCCCCTTGTTTTTTTTAAAAAAAAATTCCTTAATTGGAAGCCATACTTATCTCTCTGCTCTTAATTATTTATATTTTAAAAACCTAAAAAGTCTGTTCTGACTGATTCTTTCTGATTCTCTGCTCCCACCCGCCTTGTGATACGCTACAGTTCTCTGCTGTAGGGTGTTTAATTAGCCAGCCACACACTAAATTGAAGCAGAGACATTAAAATCAAGAGCAAGACTGTTTTGCACCAGGATGAACCTTTTCAGCCGTTACCACTTGTTCACAGAGAAGGAACCATCTGATACAAACACATCTGGAAGCACAGAAGCACTTTCTGACTGAAATCCAAGTCTTCACAGCAGTTCAGTGTGAACATTACGATGCTGGGACTATCAAAGACTTTTTCTCACTGAATCCCCTTTCTATGTACAAACAGACCCCCAGCCTGTAAGCTGACACTAATTATTTAAACACAATAACAAATGATAACATGATAAATGAATTTTTACAGGCTGCTGGCTCCAGAAAAAAACAAAAACCAAAACCAAAACATAAAGGGAAAATGCTATTTTTGCTGGGAAACTAAGCCTTTTATTAAGAGTCTGGGCTGAAAAAAGTGAATGCAAAGGAAGAATTAACAAGTTTTTTTTTTTTTTTAAAGAAACTGGAGAAAGCAACATGCAGAGGATTGATTACAAGTTTAGCATTACAATATCACATTATTTGATTACAGTAATTTCAAATTTTAATGGCTTTCATTCATCAAAAGGTGTCGGCAGGAACACACAATATTAAAGCTGCATGCAAGAACACTTCCACAACTCTTAAGAAGAAATCAAAGTGCAAAGCTCTAAGCACAAGAGGAAGCCTGACCATGGAAAATGTTGCCCAGGAAAGTAGTTGGATCAGTTGACCAAGATGAAGAAGTGTTGAAGGCCAGGTTGGATGAGGCTTTGAGCAACCTGGTCTAGTGGAAGGTGTCCCTGCTGCTGGCAGGGGGGTTGGGACTGGATGATCATAGAATCATTTGGTTGGAAAAGACCTTTGAGATCATTGAATCCAACCATACATGATCTTTAAGGTCCCTTCTAACTGAAAGCAGTCTATGATTCTATGATCAATAGGTCTTGTAGAAGGTCTCGGGCATTTGAGTTGAAGCCTTACTCATGGACATTGTGGCAGCAGGCAGCCTGAAAGAGGTCGTGCTCAACCTGGCTTTGTAGGCAGTGACAAATAGAGATGAGCCCACAAAAAAGCAGATGTACACATGAACTTCCCCCTCTTCATGGAGATAAGGATGGGGATCTTCTGATACCCAGCTAGGGAGAAGGAAACAGAACTGAGCCCTTCAATGGGGTAACCCTGCTTCTTGCTCTCCCCAAACGTGGAGCACTGGGGAGAAGCGAAGCTGGCTGTGCCATCCATGGGATGAACTGTGGGAGAGGGCTGTGTGCTCTGTGGACTGTCCCTTTGCACAGGCTCTGCTCTGGTCTCAGATGTGCACTCAAAAAGGATTGATATTAAAAAACAAAACAAAACCAAACAGGACACAGGTGTTAAAAAAAAAACCCAAACAACAATAACCAAAACCAACCCAAAACCAAACCAGCTCACACACTACAGAGCTGGACAGCCTCAGGAGCCACTGGTGCTGGGAAGGCTTCGCTCCCTCTTCACTCCAAGGGATTACAAGTGCTCAGCATCTCTGCAAAGATGCTCAGTTCTTTGTAGGCTCATCTGCCAGCTAATTTACCCTGAGCGTGCCTTCGGAGAGCTGCGGGGTCAGCACAACACCATATGCAGAGCTCGGAGGCTAATAAAGAGGAGATCTGGCACACGGCTGCTCCCTGCCAAGTGCTACGTCAGGAGCAGGCGGGCAAACCGGTGTCAGGCTTTTGGTAATTAGGTCTCTCACCATTTCTAAAGCAAATCCAAAAGTCACTTTTCTTGTTGTCGCTCCGTTCCCTCGCCTCAATCTTTTGATAACGGGCAGCAAGAGGCAATCGCTGACCTGAGACTCCTGCCTCTAATATCACCTAATTTACACACCGCCTTGTGACAATCCTGTGGGGCCACCATGGTTCTTCTTGTACTGGCCCTTATTAACCATAACCAGACATAGATGACTCTCTTTAATCATCCAATTACGTTTCTGGTCTCAGACAACATTTTTTTCCCCGTGAAGCAGAGAAAACTTCTTAAGGAAATTAAATGCCCATGCCACAGCCACTTGGATTTATCTGTGCTCTGCAGCAGCACATTGAAGAAGGGGAAGAGAAAAAAAAAAAAAAAAGGTTAATATTTATATAAAACTTTGAAGTATTTTCAGAGAAAAATAAAAAAAATTACCATTTTCTCCTGTCAACAGTGCTCTTTCATTCTAGTTGCCTTTCCTATTTTTTTCTTTTTTAAAAAAAAAAAGAAAAGAAAAAGAAAAATCCAGAGAGGGCAACAGCCCAGAGAAAATAATATATAAAAAAGAGTGAGATCAGATATTGCTCGTATCAGTGAGAAACAGCCGGTATTACGCACGTAAGAACGGATTTTTCCCCCCTCCTTCCCCCTCCTTCTTTTTAATAAACTCTCAGTATACACAGAACGTCTTTAAGAAAATGAAATCCTTTTGCTGTGGGCCACGTCTCTAGAAGAAATAGTCACCAGTGCTGTTATCAGTGCTTTCAAGCTTTAACTCTGAATCAAAGGCGACAATTAATAAAGTCGCCCCCGCCAGGAATGGAAAGGAGGAAAGCTAAATATTTGAAACTGGGTGAACAAATGTCAGGGTGTTTTTAAATAAAATCCTTTTACAGTTATCACAGCGAGCAGACCTGATATCCCTGTCTAATTCAATTTCAATTTGCGCCCCATGGGAGATAGTGAAGAAAAGGTTGCAATGCTGTCTTTGGGTTGATATGTTCTTTTCTCCTTCAGGAAGCAGGCACGAGAGAGGAAGGGGAGGAGGGTGAGGGAAGACTGGAGGAGGATTCAAATACCAACAGAATATGATTTTTCTTTTCTTTTTTTTCTTTTTTTTATTTTTCCTTTTTTTTTTTTCCTCCTCCAGCTGGATCCTTCCAGAAGGCAGATGTGATGTAGGGAATGTTGAAATGCTGATTTGTTGTGAATTCACCTGGAAAACAGAGCCGAGGAGGAAAATGCAGAAAGGCTGTTTGTGTATGAATAAATATTCCTGACAGGGGACCAGAATTAACTGAATGTTGATGCCAAGAGCAACGTGCACTCCTGAGGCATCCCTCGCCCCCAAAAAACTGCAAATCAGCCAACTGCACCAATTATCTTCACCTCTCTCGATATCCTGTCAAGTGTTCACAATCCTGTCACCTGACTTCTTCTGTTTAAATTTGTTTGCTTTATTTCAGCAAACAAACGTACCCTTGAATAGATACAAAAAACCTCCACCCTATATATCAATAAGATTATTAATAAACTGTCAGATCCCATCAGCAAAATGAACCTTCCACCCATTAACTGGGGGTTTCACTGGCCAGAGACACAAGTTCACTTTTTCTGGCTGCAGTTGTGCCAAGTGAAATAGTTACTGGTCCTCAAAATGTCCATGGTTAGGAAGGAACAACCATTGCACTGGGAGCAACCCCAGCGCAGGAAGAGTTGACCCTTCAGCTTTGTGCTTGGTACACCTGAGCAGTTCTTTGCTTCCACTCTTGTTCAGGGCTCTCAAATCTTTGTTTCCTTCAACTCTTTTGAAAAGAAATAGCAATGAGAGACTTGGAAGCAGTTTTCCTCACATTTTACAGATTCTTGGACTGCTAATCTTAGGCTGACTAGTTTAAACTTGCAGTCAAGAAGATGTTGAAGCTACAGACTCTGCAAGATACAGAAAAGAAGCCAAAAATGTACTAGCAAACACGTTTCTCTCGACTTACTACATCAGCAAAAGAGGGGATTACGAAACAATAACTACAGGTGCCTTCCAGGCCAGCGTAGGGTGAGCTCTATGACACAGAAGCAATGCCAAACCTCTCACCTGTGGTCAGTGCTGCTGTGGGTACCAGTGCTGGAGCCTCGATGGCAAGAACACAAGCAGAAAAGACATATAAGTAGCTATCACATATTTACTGATCAGTAGCATCATAGGGGGGTCTAACTCGGAGCAAAGCAGGGACAGAGTTCAGAACAGGCTTCTCAGGGTACCCGAGTGGAGCCCAGGAGGACATCAGGGAGTGTGACATCTGCACGTGCAGCCATTTGGCAGGTGGCACCATGAACTGGAGCCCAGGATGGGAAGGATTTAAAGCTAAACATGTGCTGAAGTGCCAGGGATGATATCAGCAGAGGTGGATGAGGGGATTTTCAGGTGCGTACCTGTCCCAAAAAGCCTTAAGCCCACTCTCCAGCTCGCTGAGCATGCACAGGCTCACGACAGCGCAGCGTCAGTCAGTCCACCCACCTCTGCAAACACCTTAACTCTGCACAGAAATGATTGTTCGCAGGAATTCAACCAGCAGCTTCAGCTGTGGCCTCAAGCAGGAAGCCATGCATCATACCAGGCTACACAGAATGTTCTGCACCACAGAAAGCTTCACTGCTACACCACATGCAAAAGACTACCTGTGAGAGGTGTACCAGCCAGACAGAGCTAGAAAATAAACAGGCACAATGATTTCTCAACTCATGTTCTTAATTATCCTCCGAGTTACTACAATGGAAAGAATTTTTAAATTTGGTATTTACTTGTCTCCATTTATAAGGCATGTTTACTTTTAGCACATTGTTCAGTTTGGACGTGGAAAACAAAACAGTCAGCTTCAGTTTCATGTTCTCGTATGCTAGCCCAAGGCTGTTGTGCTTGGCTTGTAAAAGCTTTATGGAAATGTTTAAATTTAAACAAAAAGATTGTTTTCATTTCATATTAAAAAAATAATAAACCATCCCTAGCAGGTTTTGTGAACTCTTTCAAAATGATGAAACCAAACTACCCTTTTTTCCCTCAGCTGCAGATCTAAGTTATCCGTTGGCTTCCTCCTAAATGATAAATTATCATTATCCTGACTCAATTAAACCACCAAAAATGAATGCAACTTAGAGAAAAATGTTTTATTTATGACTAGTTTGCAGTCTTAAGCACAGCGCCCAGTTAATGAAGTATCACTTTCTTCAGGGATGAGAGATGCTCACAAAGGGGAGAGGATTTGTGTTATTTACCGTGAACCCTGCCTGCAGAAGAATTGATTGCATCTTTCTTTAATGAGAACTGGGACAAGAGAGGCTGGTTATGCCACTGAAGGATTATTTTTGAAGTGATCATATCTGAATTTGTGTACAGGCAGGAAAGAGCAATAGTCTGGTACCAAGACCTCCCCGAGTGGAACTTTTATCAAACACCAAAGCGAGAGCTGTGAGGGTCAAATCGTTTGATACTTCAGGGCACAGAGAGTGTGTGTGGGCAACACACTCCTGCTCCAGACAGGGACACGCAGCAGCAACCTGTCTTTACTCTCCAATTTGTTCAAATATGTAACCCCTCTAAACATACCGTGGGCCAAAAGGTCAAAGGGTTTAAATAAAGCAGGGAGACAAAAACACCAGACCACTTGGTGCTCATGGAAGTATTGTTAGTAATGTAAAATTTGCAATAATGAACAGATGGGCCAAAGCTTGATGGGAGGTGACTTCAGCAGAGGAATTTAAGCTGGGGAAGGGTCTGGAGCACACGTGTGC
>NW_010313022.1:0-20436 GCF_000700745.2 Antrostomus carolinensis
CTACCGGAAGCACATGCAGCGGGTGAGATGTATCCATGTGATTATTCAGACACATCGGATGTGCTCTGCCCCACTGCTTTCAGGCCTGCCAAAGTTCGAAGGGTTACTCGGGACCCTAGACAACAGATGATCTCTGAGGAGGCTTGCAAGGTACAATCCCCCTTGTTCGTTACTCATGGATGGTGACTTAAAAATATGCCTGAAATAATGGCTGGTTTCCAAACTGCACTGAAGGTCCACGAGCTGAAAGGAGTGACTGTTGGAAATGGTAGTGATTATCAGGGTCTGCAGTGCCGGACTGGCTTGCAGAAGGAGGATCTTTTAATACCATGGTGAGAAATGTGGAAAAATGACATGAAGCACTGAGAAGCTGAATCCCTTGTGCTCTGCTGCAAGCTGTTTTATGTTCTCTTAATGCTAGCAGCATTTTTCGTGTGCTAGTGCTATAAACGTTGCCCATGTGTGCTAGTACTATAAATGTTGCCCTGCAAGACACCCTCTCTTTAACTTCTTAGTAATTTTGCATGGAGCTGGGACTGAAACCTGGGCTGAACTTTCTTAGTGTGCAAATGAACTGCTTAAAAGAGAGTGTACAAGGGATGTCCTCTAACCATGCTGAACAGCACTGAAGAAGAGTTTGTTCAGCATTTGGTTGCTAGTGTAGTGGTCCAAAAACTTCCTATATAAATTCACTTCCTTTGTATTGCCTAGTTTTTATATTTTCTGGGGAACCTGGCTGAGGCCTGACAAGGGAGTAAAATGTGCCCCATGAAATGTTGGTCACTGCAAACGTCATAGCTGTATTTACTAAGTGTTTTATATTCTCTAATTATTAAAATTTCAAACATGCAATATTACTTCCTTGTAATCATCTAGTAATGTAGAAGAAAGTAAGTTTAATTAGGCAAGTATACCTTGAAAACATAAAGTAACAATTCCAGATTGTTACTAATTACAGAATGTGTTTGAAGTACAGTGCAGTAGAAATACAATTTAACAACCTACAAAATAACCCTCAGCTGATGTGAAACAAAACCCAGACCATTTCTTGCATGCTGCTCTGATCAGCAAGCTAAGACTGTTTTTCTCATGCTGAGGATGTCTCTAACACATGTCCAAGAAGAGAGGCTCGTTCACATGTTGTTTGACGTGTGAATTGTGCACTTGAAATGCCCTGTTGTAGTGGAAGCAGTATAAAAGTGCCTTCATTATAATAGCGTGACTTGAAGCAGCTGGTTTGTCTTGGCATGCTCAGAGCTGATCACAGGAGGCTGGGCAATGCACTCTGGGTGCTCCGCTGGTCCTTGGGGCATCTCTGAGCACTTGTTTGTGGTGGAGCCTGGATATCCTCTGCATGCAGGGGCAGAAGGAGAGGCTCAAGCTTCAGCCCTCTCAGCTGTGCTCTGGTATTTCATGGTGGTGTTTATCTAATGGAAGCAGTACTGTAAAGGAAGGGGGATTGCCTGACAAAGGGAGAGGCAGCTGCTATGTAGAGAAGACTTGGGATTTCAGTGGCACAATTTGACCAGAGTAAAGAGAGAAACACTTGTTTTTCATGCACTAATCTCCTTGCTTGAGCTGCAGTCATTAAAGTTGTGGGTCTCAACTTGGGAAGGAAAGAAAAGATATATTTAAGTAGTCAAGTCACCAATTCTGGATATGTTTGTGAAGTCTCACAAATTAAAGGGATTGTAAAAAAAAAAAAAAAAAATCTCAAAGCTACACAGCAAATTCTTATGTGTATAGTTGTGGATAGGCTTTCCTGCTTTAAAAAAAAAAAAGTTTGCAAATTAAGCTTTTATGAAAACAAAAAAAATACTGATGTATTTGCTTATAGTACAACTTCTTTCACCAGGAACAATCTTCAGTGCTTAGTCAGAAAAGTTAATTCTGGCTTTGCAGTTTCCTGTTTGTTTCTTCTCTATGGTTTCCATTAAGCTTTCCTAGATCCTGCACAGGTTGATGGATCCCATGCTGGCAGAGCCCTCAACATCACTTCATTGTGCTGGTGGGGCTGGTCCCTGGCTGTGCCAGAGCAATGTGTGCTCCAGTTCTACTACCTGCTCATCCATGGTTCCCTCAGCCTGGTGAGGTTAGGACTGCAGGCCTTGCAGAGGAAATTCAAACCAGTCCATTAGCTAAACAGCATTCACTGTGCCTTAAATGGCAAAAGGTGACACATCTGTAAACTTCAAAAAGTTTCAAGAAAAGAAATATTTAACTATATATATATATATAAAAGCTTTTGATAATTGTATTAATAGAGAAGTTGTTCCAAGTATCAGACGTTGGCTCTCTGCTTCCAAGTCAGGATATCTGTGTAGCAGAATGGCATGTAGTATATCAGATTAACCCCATGTGACCTCAGTGTAATCTTTTCCAAATTTGCAGTAATTATATACAATAGAAACTGATCAAGAACGTCTGCAACTAGAGCTTTAGACAATAGTCTGTGGTCATTTATCACCTTGGTCCCTAAACAAGAAACAGAAAAATTCTCAAGAATATTCTAAAAACTATTTTCAAACAGAATTTCCTTTCATATGATCTCAGAGTACCTTTAAAAAAAACCCAAACAAAAACCCGAAACAAAAAACAGAAGTAGTCAACACATGGAAACCAAAGTTGTATGAAAATAGCAGCATGTGAACGGCAACTGAGAATCTTCATGGTTTCTCAGGCAACTAAAGTGCTGTTAAGGCTATTTCTTTGGAATATTTGTCTATGGTAAAGATTAAACATAGGTCAAATGGATGTATAATGCCTTTTCACTTTGTAACAAAAGACAGTTTTTCTCCCACCATTTGGCTTATTTCAGCTATGGGCATTGTTACACTAATTTGCATAATATGCAGTATTTTCAGTCTGTTGTCAGTAAAGAGTTAATTCTGTTTGTCTGAAAGCAAAAGTATGAAGTTTTTCCTTTATGGAGCATAAAGTTGAAATAGTGTGTTTTCTAATTTTTGCAAAGAAAAAATTCTAGAAGAGTATTTGTTCATTTCATATAATAATGAACTCAGCGCATATTTTTGGAAAAAATACTCTATATGCACAGGCACAGCTGTTCTTAAATATGGAACAAGTGGGAGTTTACAAGCCACGGGTTTACACCGTTCCAAAAATTACTTCAGTGCTTCCAGTTCCTGAGTGTCATTGATTCACTGTTGGTTTGGGATTTCTTTTGTTTTATTTAGATGATGTGACTTGGGAAGCAATTGCATGGTTCCTTTCCTTTCCTTTCCTTTCCTTTCCTTTCCTTTCCTTTCCTTTCCTTTCCTTTCCTTTCCTTTCCTTTCCTTTCCTTTCCTTTCCTTTCCTTTCCTTTCCTTTCTTTTTTTTTTTTTTCCTTTCCTTTCCTTTCCTTTCCTTTCCTTTCCTTTCCTTTCCTTTCCTTTCCTTTCCTTTCCTTTCCTTTCCTTTCCTTTCCTTTCCTTTCCTTTCCTTTCCTTTCCTTTCCTTTCCTTTCCTTTCCTTTCCTTTCCCAATGAATAATCCCTTACATTTTTAAATTTGAGATGTAGTTTTTCCTGTCCCTGAGTTTAATAATTTCATTTGCATATGCAAATGATGTTTTGCAAAAGGTAATATGCATAATGCTGGATTAAAGAGCAAAACAGCTAGTCAAGTGGTGATTTTTCTGATAATATCCTAAAAACAGTGATTTTTTTTTCCTACTCTTTAGATATGAACACCATAGGCTCCTAAACTGTTTTAACTAAACGATCAGTATTTTGATAGTGTTACTTTTTCTTATTTTCTTCATGTACTTTCTGTGATTTTTATTTGCTTTTTGAAGAAGCAGAAAACAAATGTCATCTATATTCCTACTAATTGTCAATTACTTAAAACATAGACTCAATCTAGTTTTAGCATATGTCTTTTTAACCCTTTAACATTTTTCTGTAGCTTTAAAACGTATTTCAACTAAAAAGAAATTTGTTACTTTTGGGAAAAAATAAATGAAATGCACATCCTGCCTTGTAAGCAAAGAGGTAGGGAAGGGAAAGAAATGTCCAAAGCAATAAAATCTGTTCCTCATTAAGACTATTATCTGCCTTAATGTAATCATGTTCAAGTCTAGACATCCCTTAATCAGTGCAGTCTGGACAGATATTACAACAGCTCTTCAGAAAGTGCAGATAACACCAGTGTCAGTAGTCTAACTCAGGGACAGGCTTAAATGTGCATCCAGAAAGCAATGAAACCAGGAGGAGATAAGAGAGAGCTCTGAACTGTGTCTCTTGTGACACAAGTAATATACTTTGGGCAGTAATTTTTTCATAGTTGACTGTACATTTTTCATCAATAAAGGCAGAATAACCAGAATAAAAAGTACTTGCTGCAAGGGAAAAAGCTGAAATCTTTTCTGGGGGACTTAATGTTTAGTGGAGAGACCTTTAGGTGTTTCTAAGTAGCTTTGATTAGAAGCCAACACTTTTAACATTCCAGCAAAAGAAAAGTTAATGTTCTTTTTTCTTTCTCTCCCCACCCCTGCCCCCCCCCATCCATCTTCTTGTAGATGGCAAACAATCAAGATGATTTAGGTACCAGTAAATACCTTCCACCAATATGCAGCTACTTAAACTGAAGGAGTTCTATTGACAATACTGAGGGATCAGGAGGCTGGGATTTAGGTGCGTATATATTTTAAAATGTATAAATGAAAGAGCTTACAAAGGGCCAAGAAATGTTGAGTATTTTAAATGGTGTTGTGACCAACAAATGGCACTGAACTTTGGGATTGTACACTTGACTTACACCCCCCTATTATTTGACACATGAGGAAAACATAGGAGCTTTCCCAGTGTATGAGTAAATAACTGCCACCTAGGAGATGCTGCAATGTCTGGGCTTAGGTGTTAGGCTGGGTTTTCTTGTTTGTTTGGGTTTTTTTGTTTGTTTGTGTTTGGTTTTGTTTGTTTTTGTTTTTTTTTTTTTAAAGTCAGGAATTATAAGAGTTACACTCAAGGGAACAAGTAGGCTTCTGCAAGTGCAAGAAAACTCATTCATGTGCAACTCTGAGGGTAATGACCTGCAAGGGCAACCCTTAAAGAATAGGACAGACCCCTGGGAGAGCTGCAGGTGTTCAGGAAAGGATCTCATTAACATGGCCCCAGAATTAAATAGTTTAATTGGAAGAAGTAGAACTAAAATGCTGCAGAAGAGGGATTAAAATGAAGAGTCTCTACTAGTGTGCAAAACAGCTCTCCAGCTGTTGGCTTGTGATGCCTCCCAAAGGGGAGCATGGGACTCCCATCCTGGCACTGCTCATATGGGACGTGCTCTGAAAAGCCAGATGAAGCTGTTATTCTCACTTCTGTTGATGGATGTTAGGAGCTTTTTGAGTAATGAATATGAAATTAAAATTGTTAACACAGGTGCTATCTTGTGTGTCCAGCTGTCTTAACACTAATCCTATGAATTTCTATTCCTGTAGAGTAGGACCAGTGCCCAGATATGCATTTCTAATCACAACAATGAGAATAACTAATAATAATGAGAATAGTCACATGCAAAAACCTGCAGGGTTACAGTCAAAACTCTGAATATGTTGCATCTGAAATGCAACTGCAGACTGCCTTCTGCAGTTACTTATGCTTGGTTTTCCCAGACTCACCATGGCAGAAAATAGGTATAGAGCAGCTATTACTTCAGCATTTCCCTTTCTTGTCACTGTCTCTTATGTTGGATCTCTTCCTGTATCAGCAGGATTGATTGAGAGTCTGTTGTTTTATAGAGGATATTCTCAGGAGACTCTCTGTGATCCCCTTTATTGTTTGTGCTCCTGGAGCCTTCCAGAAGAGTAACTTATTGAAGCAGAATTCTTAGTTAGAGTAAAAGAAGATTTTAGGTTTCTTGAAAAGAATGAACAATTTAATCTGTGTCCTGATAGACCCAAGGGAGTGGATGAATACTTTCCCCCTTTAGAGATGAAAAAATTGAACACTCCTATGCAATGTTAGATTGAGAGTCTTGTGAAATAGGTAGACTTACTGTTTGTGCAAGGCTTGCCTCTTGTCCTGACACCAGTGGTGAAAAGGGAAAGAACTTTTTGGCCTAACTCTTACTTTATTCTCTACATTGATAACTCTACTGGAATGAAGGTCCTCTATGAGAGTGTGGCAAGAGAGAGGGTCTGTCATTTCCCTCTACTGAGTTTTTCTGCCTTGCTCCCTGAATCATTTTTTTTCCTCAATTTCACTGATGTGGTGCCTGACAGCACTGTTTCTTCTCTCTCATGTAGCTAGAGAAAGTGTTGAACCTGGCCACGGCAATAAGTGTGGAAGAAATCTACTTCTAACTGCACCCCTTTTGCTCTGATATTTGAATGATCTCTCAGTGCTGTTGCTGCTGCACAGGTTTAATGCCCACCTCATGAGAAATCATTCCTGCCTGGTTCTTCCCTGAGCTCTGACTCAAGTAGGATTGCCACTATAAGGGCTTGATCCTTTGGATCCATTTTCTTTTCTGTGCCTGACATGATGTGTTCAGAGTACAAAAAGACCTGGCTTTTGCACAGTTGCACTGTGGATTGCAATAGTTTATCTTCTAGCACTTTTTGGCTGCAAAAGGATAATAACATTGTTCCAAGAAGCCTCCACCACTGACTCCTGTGGGTGTCTCCTGGAAGAATTTTAGGCTTTTCACCCTTTTTCCTGGGGAAAGACCAAGTGGGCTTGACCAAGTTTAAAAGTATGGTACTGCTAGATCAGCAACGGCCAAAAGGTTAATGTAGGTTTTCTGTTATTACCTTTTCCAACCACTGCTTAACCAGAACAACGTAGGTAGTACACTGTATTTTATGAATTTACTGAAGTGTACAGGGGTGATGTTTAATTAAGCCTTTGCAATTACAGGCACTGGCCTCAAGCACAAACAAAGCTGCAGCTGCTTGGGCTGATGCAGGTTGTGCAGTCTCTATTGCATAGACCGTACTCACTGCCAGGGGAAAGTGAAGGGGAGGAAACAAATCACTGCCTGAGCATGATGCACCTTGCATGGACCTAGAGAGGAAAGCAATTCACTTCCACAGCTTTCATTTTAGTGCTTTGTAACATCCAAGTTTAGAAGGATGCACATAGGAAATTGAGATGTATCCAGTGAACCAAACTATTTGAATGTTCTTTTGTCTATTCTTCTGCTTTTGTAATTGCTTTTTCTTCTTGTAGAAGAAGTGGCCTTCTCGTTAGATGTATCCTAGAAAAGGGTTAAATTGTGTTTTAGCCCTTTCTCTAGAAAGATCAGTGTGAGCAGGTGGCTGGATAGCCTAGACTTCTAATGTGTTTCAAGAGTTTAGGATGGGAAGAAATAAATCAGAAGAGATTGACGATATCTTGTGACAGAGAGGAAGCAGACTAGACAAAGGATTTTAAAATGCTAACCCAATGCAAATATTACAAACTGGGGGTAACAAATAGAATTTGATAAGGAAAGTAGGATTAAAGGGGTAAGCTGAAATAGCTGTCATGATACCAATATGAAGGCACTGGTGTATTTCCATGTTAACAATCTCATTGTAAGCAATAATTCTTGACTTTACTTAAAATATATGTTGTCTGTTACTATGTAAATATAGGATATACATGACAAATTGGAAAAGAAAATTGTCTTGACAAAGTTCTCTACCTTCTGAATTTATCTGCAAAACTGAAAAGGCATTCACTAGTATACACCAGTCAAAGTAAATCTGGTAGGTAAGAGAGAGGAAGGCTAGGGGTTGGATTCTTGGTTAGTATGTGTGGCTAAGAGCTGTGACTTTTGTGCTTTTTCTGTTGTTTTCTTTACTTTGCTGTAAGACTGGTAATTTGCTTAGCCTCCCTGTGCCTTTGTGTACCCACCTTTACTTAATGAAAGGAAGATTCATGCTTTAAAAAAACAAAAAAGATTGTGAAATTCATGGGTGTGTATTTTAACTTCTAATGTTTTCATATCACAAACTTCTGTTTTAATTGGAGGTATATTTTCAAATTATTTTCATTAGGAAAATTGCTTTATCACGTTTAAAGATTCTTAAAACATTTGAAACATTTGAAACCCTAGGATTTATATCTCGTGATCTTTCAGGGTGCGTACTTTCCTCTTAAGCCTCTAACTGAGTAGCTTTCTGTGCATTAGTTACAAAATAGTGCTTCAGAGATCAGCATTCTCTTACTGCTTTGTCACAGACATTGTGTTTACTGCAAGCAAGTTACTTCTGCCTCTCTTTTCCCTCTGTGATATGGGATAAACTATTTTTCTTTAGGGCAATACTATTTTCAAACCTTCTGTCCTAGTGAGAGACACTGAAGTATTACAGGGGTAGGAAATGGAAAGACTGATAGGTAACATGAGTTGGTATTTTGGTTCCTTTTTCCCATACACAACCAACTAGTAATAATGAGACAGTAATTTAATATCAGAGGCTCCTGTGAAGACCTGTTCAGATATGCCTTGCCTGAAATTTTGTTCAGGTACATTTTGTTTGAAACAACAGTAGCCGAATGGGGATTGATGGAGGACTCATGAATGTGAAAGCTTCTGGAAAGCAAGACATAGACCATAGGATTCAGATCTACTTGGGAGGGAAGCAATAACCATTCTGATCAAAACCTGAACTGATCAAAAAATAACCTTTTCCTTTCTCTTACCTCCTCCCTCTTCTCCATGATTTTCGTCAAAAAAGGGAGATGGGGATGATCATCAAAACCCATGGCAATATGTTTTTGGAAGTGTTAATTGGCTTTGAATGCTCTTGCATTTTTTTTTTTTTTAAGTAATGACCATTTCCTCCATATATGTGCAAAGAAGATTGTCTTCCTCTCTTCTTTGCTTAGTCAGCAAGTGGGAGAACTGAGGAAGTGTAGAGATAGCCTCTCCTGAGGACAGTGGAACAGTAGAAATAAGGAAAATGTTTTTCCCAAACATCTGATATTTTCCTAGCTGGTAAAAGGAAATGAAATTTTGAGAGGTAAGTTAAGAATAAGTTGAAGAGGAAAGCCTCTGTTTCCCTGCTGATTCTAGACTTCGACAGTCAGAAAGTGTGGGAAAAGAAACATTTTAGGTGAGGGATAACCTAGGAAGTTTAAAAAGGATGCAAGGAATAAATTTTGCGTGTATGTTTTTTCCAAATTTTCAAAAAAAGTAAAGCATTTTTTAAAATGCTCTGTGATGAAGCACTTGGTAAATGCTTTTAAATGAACAAATCAATATTTATTTCCACATGCTGTTACCACTTAGAAAACAACTGAGAATATGCTAAGTCTGTATTTGTGCCTGAATATGAAAGTCTATATAGTTTTAGTAGTGCTTCTTCTAATTTTTACGTACATTACAGCACTCAGATCATGTATTTTATTATAATAAAACATTAAAACATGACTTGTAACTATGCTTTAATAGTAAACCTCCACATAAACCAAAAAGGAATACATCTTTAGTGTGGTTTCATCATTCCCTGTTAATACTATAAATGGGGACTATAAATTTCTCTCTTCTACAATACACGTAATAAAATACTTAATGGATTGTGAATACATGTTATAAAACTTGGCATTAGGTACTGCAATTTATATTTAAATGCATCTCAGACATAAATAAATGCTCTATAAATAGAAATCTATCTGAATTCAGAATACATATAACCACTCATTTAGGTGTAACAGTTTGGATGATGAGATCATTAGTAATTTATTTCTGCAGAAACATGCATTTGTTGTATTCTGAAGGGAACTCCCCCAACTGCCCTGAAAAAATACACTTAAATAGAGAAGGATTTTAATAAAAAACTAGAGGTGTTGTGTACATTCCTAGCAGCATTTTTGTAACCTCTAAACAGAATCCATAATTTCAAAAGCACCAAACCAGAGTAACTGCTGCAAGTTAAAACAATAATCATTGGGAACAAGTCCAGGGACCTGAGGCAGATGCACATGACATGCTCACCCAAACCACCAATTATTCAGATTCTAACACCTCAGTGTGTTTCTCTTTGTGGTAACAACTTAATCACAGTTTATATAGCACCCATTGCCTGAACTGCCACTGTTAGCCATGACACTTCCTCATTACAGAAGGCAAGTGTAATTCAGTGATGGAGCAAGAGGGAAGTATGAAGCTTTAATGGAGAAGTTAAAAAAAGAAAAAAAATTTGAAGGATCAGAGTAAGAGCAAACAGTTTCACAAATCACAGTGAGGGCTGGTATCAGTATGTTAAACTGTGCATTCAGCCACGAAGTGAGATCCAAAGGATCTAAAGGACAAGTTTGGATGAAAGTGGCCTTATGGTTCATTTCCAATGAGGAGGAACAAAGCAGGACTTGGAACAAGGCCACTAAGTGAGTCCATTCCAGATTGTTCTGTTCAGGATTTTCAAGTGAAGACAGCTTTGGATGGGTTCAGACATGAGTACTTATGTCTTCCTCTTGTGAGAGAGGTTAGTAGCCATACTCCCAAGTCAAACCATGCAGAATATCTGCAGCACAGCTCAGATATGAAAAAATGAAATAGTTTACCTGCCTTTCTGCCCTCACTCTCTGTCTGCCTGTCCATAGCAGTTGCAATCTGGGGCTGTATCCTACTACCTCTTTTGCAAAGGGTAGAAACCAGGGCTTGTAAATTAATGTTTCTTTGGGCCAATAATTGGAAACCAAATAGGTTCCTTTACAGAAGTCTCCTGCATCGATTCTTCCAATTTTTACATGCCCTCAGTCTTGCTGCTGCTAACGATATGTTATTCAGGAAGTTGCAGAAATATGGTGTTAGTTCTTGGGCATCTGGAAGACTTTACTTTTGTGAGGTCATTATAAGGGATTTTCTCCCTTGCCTGACTTGTCTTCTTTAATGAAACTGGACAGAGATTAATGTGTTTCCATTGCAGATGAATTTGGGTAAGATCACCCAAATATTCCTTCTACCAATAGCAGCAGTATGAAGGAACATGAGGAAACTGTTGGGTGATTTCCTGTAGGAAAAAGAAGAATAAAACCCAAATCCAACAAAAAACAGGTGCTGCTGCACAGGTGGTGCTGGGGGTAATCCATGCAAACTTCCATCTGTATCTCAAATTGGATTGGAATCAGTTGAAAATGTAGTGGGGAAGGGACAGGGATATGATGGAGTGATTGCATAACTATTTCTTTATGAAAGCAGTTTGAAAATAGTAATTAAGGTTAGTAATTAATAGTTGCTAGGTTTGGCTCTAAAATGGATTACTCTACTGCTCCAACAGAAATCACAAAGTAAATTACTAGCCTGGTGCTGCAGTCAGTCAGTGAAATTATACTAAGTAGAAATAAGTTGAGAGGGCACAACAAATAGCCTAGAAATACATAGAAAAATACATAGAAATATAGAAAATATATAGAAAAAAGGGTTTTTTTCACCCTGTTTATTTTTCATTTGCTTGTAATTCTAGTGGAAAGTGGAGAATCACCAAGGAGTTTCTGAGGAGTCTGGGGTTGAGGCTGAGCTACTGTCTCTGTGTGTCACAGGACATTGCTATTTTTTAATATGTCCTCTGTGTTTCTGTCTCTGTATCGCTTCAGCATGCTTGCTGAGGTGGCAAAGCCAAAAAAGCATTTGATTCTGTCTCTGTCTTGGGAGGGAAAGTTAGAGGAGAGATAATTTATCTGGGCTGTGGCTCTAACTCTTCATTATATAAACCTGCTATGTAATTTTAACCAGCAATACCTCTAAACATGGAATCTAGCTCCCCCTCTACTCCTATCTCGTAAGGCCCCACCTGGAGTGCTGTGTTCAGTTCTGGAACCCCCAACACAAGAGAGACATGGACCAGTTGGAATGAGTCCAGAGGAGGCCACCAGGACGATCCGAGGGCTGGAGCACCTCTCCTATGAGGACAGGCTGAAAGAGTTGGGGCTCTTCAGCCTGGAGAAGAGAAGGCTCCAGGGAGATCTTATAGTGGCCTTCCAGTACCTGAAGGGGCCTACAAGAAAGCTGGGGAGGGACTTTTCATAAGGGCAACTAATGACAAAACAAGGGGAAATGGGTTTAAACTGAAAGAGGGGAGGTTTAGATTAGATATTAGGAATAAATTCTTCACTGTGAGGGTGGTCAGACACTGGAACAGGTTGCCCAGAGAAGCTGTGGATGCCCCCTCCCTGGAAGTGTTTAAGGCCAGGTTGGATGAGGCTTTGAGCAACCTGGTCTAGTGGAAGGTGTCCCTGCTGATGGCAGGGGGATTGGAACTAGATGATCTTTAAGGTCCCTTCCAAACCAAACCATTCTATGATTCTACTGGTATTGACTCTGCCACTGCACAGATCTTGAAAGAAGGTGTGAATAGTTTGCATACTTTCATTTTCATCAGATTACAAGTACTTCTCTTGAGCTTCAGCGATAACTAAATGTCTTTTTTGAAAGTGCTCTTGAGAGGAAGAAAGTTAGTCTTCTATGAACTTTCACTTTAATATATTATAGAGCTCTTTTTTCTTGTTACAATTACTTCAACTTGAATCAATTGAGGGTTTCTTTTTGAGATTAAGATCTCTCTCGAGCACAGAGGTTAATTTTAAGACTTTAACCATACGGGTCACCTGATGTCTGAGGCATCCTCAGTAAAAGTTATGTCCACTTGCATTACTAGATAGAATCCTCTGGATTTCTACACAAAAGATAGAACCTATATGGCATCTAGTACTGTAAACTCTTGTGGTACCACTGAGTTAACACCTCTTTGGTATATTGTGATAGTTTCACTGGGCTAGCCCTTGGCCAGCAGCCAACACAGCCGTTCACCCACTTTCCCCCCGGGGACAGGGGAGAGGATTGGGGGGGGCAAGGATAAGGAGGCTTGTAGGTTGAGATAAGAACAGTTTAATAATAGAAATAAAAGAAAATTTAACCCCTCCCCCTATTATTAAAATAGTAGTGATAATGATAACAGTAACAAAATATACAAATGAGTGATATCCAGTGCAATTGTTCACGACCCGCTGTCTAAGCCCGGCCCGTTCCCAGATAACCATCCTGGAGGAGCGACAATCCTGAACCGAAACCACAATCCCAGAAGAGTGAGAGCCCGAGAGAAAGCCCGAGAGAATCTCCCACTTTCCGGCCAGCCCTGGATAATATACTGACATGACATGATATGATATGGAATATTTTATTGGCACATCCAAATGCCAGTTTGGGTTTTGCTATTCACTGCGCTTCTCCCTCCCAGTCCCAATGCAGCTGTGAACCAGCCAAACACGGTGGCTTTGAGCTCCAGCAGCAACTAATAACATTGGTACTTTTATCAGTGTTCTTCTCATAACAAGTCTGAACTGAAACCAAAACACAGCTATTCTAACTACTGAGAAGAAAATTAACTATATCTGAGCAAAACCAGGACATATATCTTATAGTCCTTTATTTTTCAGACCTCCATTATTAGCAGTATCATGAGATGTCATTCAGTACCCAGCGGTACTTAGGTGAGGGTATCTGGGTGCATCAGTACCCTCATACTCAAATGGAAGACTGCAGTCCAGACCGTGAGTAGTTTGATCTAGGTCTGTTTAAGTTTCACACGTTTCTTACTGGACTCATGGAAGACTCAGTCTATATTGATAGAAGGAGGTCAACTGGTTTGACTTGGTCCAAAGCTGTCATACTGCCTCCCTCTAAGAAGGCAGGGGTCAAACTAGCTGTGAGATTTCAGTGTAAAGGTAGATCTTGGTAGCACCTTGAGCAGAATTTCTGCAACATTTCCTTCGCTAGAGAAAGCTTTGAGAGAGAAGGTGCTGTTTATCTGATGTAGATACACTTGAAGAGGAATGGTTGCTACTCTTTCTATTTGCATCTTTTCCCAGATGCTGTTATTGTTTTCTTTCTGATTCTGTTAGTCTGTAGGGCTAATATTTAGAGTTAGTTATTAGATGGTCTTAATGGCTGTAAGGTAACTGAATTGGTTGGTTTCCCTTTCCTTTAGGGGGAAGGAGTGCAACCAGGTAGGCACTCCTAGCAGCACCCTTCACAGCTTAAGAGGCACGCAACCACCAGAATTGAATTAACTTGAGACAACCCATCTTAAGGCCAAAACAAAAACTTGCCAAAACAAAACAAAAAGCAAATAGATCTACTTTCATTAGTGCTACATTTTATTCTCTCAGAGCTGGTTCATTAAACTAAAAGTTGTTCAAAACAGGCATCTCTGTAAAGAATGCTTGGAGCAAAATTAATTAGTTTTGCTAGGTTTGTAATGCACCTTGCTTGGACTGAAATTGAAATTATTTTTTGCAATAAAGCCATGCCACTTTTTATCAGAGTTGTCATTAATTGTAGGAAATAAGAGTGTGATGGAAGAATTTGTCAAATCTAATTTATTCATCCAGTGACCCTTAAAAATTATCCATTTGCCTCATGAGATGCAGCAGGATTTAAAGTAACATCTGAACATCACCTGACCAGCACTGATGTCTGTCTCTCATCTGAGGAATTTCCAAGACATCCTTTCATATTATTAAGCAGTAGATGAGTAAATCATGCTTAAGGGTAAGATGTTGGAAAAACCTAATTTAATCTGACTATGTTCATGTTTGCTGTTCCTTTTTTTATAAAGATTCATGTCCTTTATAAGTTGTGGTACAGTTTGGAGAAGAGCTTTATTTTTTTATGGACAGCGTCTGTGTGTGGTGATCCACTGAGAAATTAGCATGAGCTCATAAAGTTTTGCCTAATTTTAATTCCACAGCTTTTTCTTTGATACTTAAAATGACTGGTTTTGATACTTCTGACTGGCTAAGGCAAAACAAAACTGCAAAGTCAGATGAGTAAATCTTGTTAAGAAATTTTTTTTGTTCCTTCAGAAAACTTGTGACTGCCACAAAATTGGCGATCACAGAAACTAGGTTACAGGTGAGCACATGGAGATAACACCCCTGCTAGGTGTTTAAAGCAGTTCACGAGTTTCCAACTGATGTACTGAGAATTCTGTCTGGAAATTTCAAGTAGCTTCACTAAATGATCATCAGTGCTCACTTCTGGTAGCATCTCTAAGTATTTTTTAAATGCGGAATGCGGAGATATATGTAGCTCATATAGTGTGTGATAACATCGATTTAATCTCACTCCATGAGGATATTGTCAGATTTCTAAGGCCAACCTTATCCTGATTTTCTGGTTCCCTCTGACAATAACTGAAATATTGTTGTTGCAGTTTCAACAGAAATAGCATGGCTTGGTTTTTGTGGGGAGGAGTTACTTTTGTATTTCTCAAAGGCAACTTTTAAAAATTTCTTGCCACCAATGGTTCTTTTGATATATTCATTATACTACAGTGAGGTTTTCCCCCTCCTGTTTTCCCTCTTGTGTTTCTGCTGCAATATCTCATTTTTATGCTGCTGATCAGCTCATTATCTCTCTCTCAATAACTAATGTATTTTTAATATATTTAACTGTCTTTCATGGCACCAAATCCATGGAATGAATAGACAGTGCTTCCCCAGCATTCTTTTATTATCATACCTTTGAAATGATTCACCAAGCCATATTGCAAGTATCGGATTCCTTAAGTTAAAAACCATGTTCTGCGTGTAGGTTTAGATGTAACATCAGTCTGACAGGATCTTTCTCTTCATGGGCTCCTTGGTGAGACCAAAGATACAGCCTGAGCCATATCTGCACAACCTGTACTTTGTGGCCAAACTGTTTCTCTTCCACAGAAGTGGCAGGGTTACCATCCAGAATTCTCTGTGTTCCTTTTAATCACACAGTAACTAATGCAGTTACAAGTGGTATGATAAGAGTCAATAAGAAAATATTCAAAGGAAGTTTGCTGGTGATTGCCTTTCTGTTTGCCTCCTCCAGCTTGCTAGAACCACATGCATGGAATTGAACACTTGTTTTTGTGTAATAGGAGACCTATCACAGAATTTTATCTTTCACATTAAAGCAAATGCATCAAGCCTACCATCTGAGCTTAGGATACAACTAATACAGGTAAGTGAACAGTTTCTTCTGGCTTAGAGGGCTGGCTTTGGAGGAAGGGACAGAAGTGTGTGAATAATTGATTTGGGAGCGGGAGCATACTTTGGATGAGCTGAGTAATTTCTGATTTAAAGATTTTGAAAAGTCTGTTTTCTCATTTAAATGAAAACAAAATAATGGCATGCAACAGTTTTTCTCTTTTTTTTTTTTTTTTTTTTTTTGGCAGAAGTATTTGCTACCTCTGAGATTAATTTTGAATATTGTTTTTCTTGAAATGAAATATAATTCAGTGGTTCTGAAGGTAATGCAGAGAAGACTCTGCTCCATCTCTATTGAGTTATTTCTAATTTTTCCTAAACATTTTACAACTGTATTCTCACCAATCTGTCCAGTTGCTGTAGTGCCAGCACCTTGCCTCATGGTGCAGCAGGTGTTTCATAAGGAAATGATTTCAACTTGCTCCCACTTCACGCTACAGGCCGTGACAGTCCTGCTCCTTCTTTGTCACTGCAGGCTCCCTTCTTGTCTCCAGATTAATTTACCCATTTAATTAATGACTTGGGGAGCATGTTTTGAATCCACAGATGATGATAAGAAATAAGAGTTTGAGGGAGGGATACTGTGTAGATGCTTCTCTGTTCTTGTCCCACTGGTTGGTTGTTGCAAAGGGATTATAACCGATGCTAATTTCAGGCAATTGACACAGGATTTGCAAAGAAAATTCATGCACTTGGAAAAGGCTAGTTCTTGGAAATCTTGCTGCAGAGTAACAAAAGCAGTAACTCTGAGACAAATCTCTCTATTTACTTGACACAACCTGCCTCCATGAGAATTCCTTAATAAGTTCTCTTCAGTGAATGTTTTTTTGTTTGTTTTATAGTATTTTGTCTTTGAATGGTTTACTGTTTCTTCATAGAAGTATATTGTGTTTAGAACTGCTTGATAGAGGTTAATCCTGGAGGAAGATGTTGAGTCTAGTTTTCCTGTGAATTGGGGAGGTGATAGAAATGAAAGGAATTAAAGATCTTTAAGAACAAGACATAAACTACAAGAAAATATCCTGAAATAAACAGTTGTGTTAAGTAGAAAAACTGTCTGGGAAACCTCTTGGAGACTACGACCCCTTATATGGATCAGAAATATAGGACATTTTTGTCAAATAAAATGTAACAATATTAGACTTCTCAGTGTTACTTTGATAATGAAGGTTAATAAATTGCTTCTGACTCATTACTCACTTGCTGGGAAATTTACTGAGCGTGGAAAAAAATCTTAAAGTTAGGTGATGAGTGCGGGGATTGTTGAAAATGTATCATGTTGGAGGTAATTGACACTCTTCAAAAAGTGGGACTTTTTAAATGTGCTTTTGCACTGGGAGTATATGGATAACTCACACTTATTCCTAATAAACAATAATTGGCATGTAACATGTAAAGCATGTGTTCCAAATATCAAACAAGAATAACAGCAAACCAAAAGTTATCACAACTAACTAGCCAAGGTCTGTGTTTGAGAGAAGAGTGGTAAAAGGATTAACAAACAACTGTAAATGGAGTTTTGCGTTCAAAATGGGAACTGAGCAGCATTACTTGGCAACTGGTGAGATTCTGGCTGTTCCTATAGGGAAAAGATGTGTGTGTAAACTAGCAAAAAAATTCCTAGCTATCAACAGGTGATTCTGAATTTCTGGTCTGACTTGCACCACTGCCAGTTACTGTAGCCAAGGAGTATAACTTATTCACCATTCATTGCTCACAAGTTGTATTTAGATCCCTCAAAGTGATAATGAAACTGAGTGGCATCTTCAGTATGTTGAAGAGCAGGGAGAAGGGGTGGTAGTGATACAGAAGTGTAAAACCTGAATGAAATAAATACAGGAGACCAGCAGTTTTATAGCATCCGGAAAAGCACATTCCTGTGATCTACCAATGCATTGCTGAACATAAATAGCTTTGCTGGGGTGTTTGATTACAAGATTAAATATGTCTGTGTTATATTTAACCTTGACAGGTATCGTTTTAAGCATGTGATAACTTAATTGTGTACTTCTCGTCAGATATCATCTTAGAAGCTCAGCAGAACAGCTCAGCATTTCTCAGGAAGGAAAGTAGAAAAGTACACAGAAACATCTCAGCTCTAGCAGGTGTCACTTGCTCTTTGTTCTAGGCATCCTTCTCACAAGGGCTCCTCTGCACTGTGTCTTCATTATGCTTCTCCATGCAGAAAGGTTTCTGTGTATCAGCACACACTGGACTGGTAAATAGTTTCCCTTACAATACTGAGCAAACATGCTAGGTACTGTCAAATCGCAATAAACTGATTAGCTTGATTTTTCACTCTTGTTTTGGCATAAAGAGGACTCCATTACACTATGCATTTCGCATAGATTGCATCTGAAGTGCCATGGAAAATGACTGTTTACACTGCTGTCTGTCAAATAACAGGTAGGGAAAATAAAATACAGACCAACATTACTACGCTATTCAGTATTCCTCTCTAGTGCTGCTTCCCTGTAATCTCTGAAGAGGTACAGATAGGGATGTCATTTTACTGTGTGTGATGATGGTGGTTAAAGTCAAGAATCAAATATTTAATAAGGCTTTAATTATAGCTGTTACTTAGTTAAATATTTCTGGGAAGCAATATTATAATTAATTACTATTATTAATTATAAGTCTCAGTGCTTGCCTTTGAAAGCTCTGGACTGCTAAGGTCTGCACACCTTTTCTATTAAACTGTGAGTCTGGGGTTTTAGAGATGAGAAACTCTCCTGGGGAAAGCACCGTCTGTGTACTGCCCTTTTGTGATAGTTTCACTTGGCTAGCCCTTGGCCAGCAGCCAACACAGCCATTCACCCACTTCCCCCCACCCCCCGGGGACAGGGGAGAGGATTGGGAGCAAGGACAAGGAGTCTTGTAGGTTGAGATAAGAGCAGTTTAATAACAGAAATAAAAGAAAACTTAAAATAATACTAATATTAAAATAGTAGTGATAATGATAACTGTAACAAAATATACAAATGAGTGACACCCAATGCTATTGCTCACCCCCCGCTGACCGAGCCCGGCCCGTTCTCAGATAACGATCCCGGAGGAGCGACAATCCCAAACCAAAACCGCAATCCTGGAAGAGTGAGAGCCCGAGCAAAAGCCAGAGAGAGCGAGAGAGGAAGAGAACCTCACTAGTATACTGGACATGACGTGAAACGATATGGAATATCCCATTGGCATACCCAAGTGCCAATTTAACTTATTAATTTAAATATTCCTCACCCCCTTAGATCTTGCTCTTGTAGACTCACAAAACACAAAGTCCTTCACTTCCAGTGACAAAAATGCAAACACTGGTATGTTATCAGTGTCTCTCTCATGACAAATCCCAGGCTGAAAGCAAAACACAGCACTATTCTAGCTACTAAAAAGAAACCCAGCTCTGTTCCAACTAAAAACCAGGACACCTTTATGATTACTTTTCTGCCATGTCTTCCATCCCCAGGCTGGTGTGTGCAACTCATGGGGAAAGGAGAGTGAATAGGGTAGGAAGGAAAAGGGCTTGCCCTCCAGGGAGAGTTAAATGCCCAGGGTAAGTCTGAAGTAATGCATGTCTATCAAATTTAGATGGCTGTTCCAGCACTTGGAAGCTCTTGGGAAGTTTCAATGAGAAGCACTGAGACCGCCAAACAAACTGTTTTCCACTCTGTTTTTATAGTGCACAATACTTCTTGAGATTCCCTCTGGAGCACACCTGTAATGTAACTGTAACCTGCAACATAAAGATTATTGAATACACCAGAATTTCTTTTTAGTCTGTTTTGATTACTGTATTTCACAATTTACATCTACTGCAATCTTGATAAACCTTTACAGAGTCCATGTATTGATTGTAAGGGTGTTCTGCATCCTACTCTATATTTGAAAGTGTTTGTTAGCTTACAACCAAGTAGTTGTTTCTGTGGAGTAAAATCAACTCTTTAAAATTTGATCTTAACCCTGGTACTATTTATGGAAATAAGAAAGATTTCAAGATCTGTATTCAAAACCTTTTACTGTCTTTTGTAACTCATTTATATTCCTTTTAAAAAAAGTGTTGAGTTACTTTGACAGACGTATGCTTATTATTTCATCCACTCCCTGTAGTTTTTGATATAGAATTTTTTTTGATGAAGAAACTTTTCTACAAAAAATTAGTATTCAGACAGGCATGCTTTACAGGTCCTTCAAATCTTATCTTGTTTCCCCAAGATTTTCACCTTTTTGTTCTTTAAACAGAGTGTGAATACATCTTCTTGCACAATCAATATTTTGAAGACCAATCAACACTATGAATATAAATATTTTGGAGGAGTTTGGGCAGGAGATCAGAGTATGTCTGTGTCTTTGTGGAGTTGGAAGCTGTGGCTTGAATGAGGTTTTCTCCCATGTCTGTGGAGGATGCTGCAGATAAGTAGCACACTCAGATAAAACCAGCAGGGCTGCGCCTGCTGTTATACAGAGCTGGTTTTAATGCACGCCTCCGTACCCCCGAACA